>NW_019944238.1:60327-67699 GCF_002910315.2 Salvelinus sp. IW2-2015 | reverse complement strand
ATAGAGTTAAAACAGGCAGAAAGTGTCAATGATAGGTAACAAACACAATGAGATAGAGCAACAGAGATAAAAAGAAATGAACCAAGACGAGTCACAAGACGAATGAAAACAGAAGGTGATGAAGTAAAAGAGACCACACGAGAAGAGAACTAAGAATACGGATAACACAGATAGCCGACACAGCACAAGCTGATAACAAAAATAAGCGCAGAAAGCTTACACGACCTGAGATATACAGCATCAGACGATAATGAAAGATAAGAAAACACGAAGAAAACAAGGATGAAAAGAGAAGATAGAAGAGAACGAGGAAAGACAGAAAAGACAACCAGTAGAAAAGAAGAACAGAGAAGAACAAAAAAAGCAAGAAGAAAGATAGGACAAGAGACACAGAAGTAAAAGAAAAAGACAAAGACAGAAGAGAGAGATACCAAGATAGTAAGACAAGAAAACAGAAACGGAAAAAAGAGACAAAACAGACAGATGAAAAGCAATGAGAAGAGAGGAAGAGGTAGAGAGGGGAAAAGAGGGGAAGGGCGAGAATGGGAGGAAGGGAAACAGACTGAGATGGAGAGACGAGAGGAGAGGAAGAGGAAAGCGAAAGAGGGAAGAGGGAGAGAGAGAGGGAAGGCGGGGAGAGAGTGAAAGGGGGGAGAGAGGTAAAGGGGGGAGAGAAGTGGAAAGGGGGAGAGAGTGAGAGAGAGTGAAGAATGGAGAGAAAGAGGGGATAGAGAAACAGAAAAAGGGAAGGAGGGAGAGAAAGAAATGTAGATGATCTTCCATAGTCTTACCAGGGTATTCTACCTCTCTGTACACCGCTGACTGCCTGCCAGTCTGGTGAGAAGACGGGCACACCTCTTATAGTCTGTAAAACAACACAACAGGTCCGTCTACAAACAACAACAGCAATGTTTTGAATAACTGACAAAATGCTGGAATGCATCGTCGTTATCATTTACAATAAAAAATATTCATTTAACAAATATTGACAACCCTGTTTTCAATACCTCACCTAGCGAGGACAACGCCACTGAGGCTTTATCTAAAATTGTTTTATGAGTTAGAGAACACATTGGGAGAGATCGTAGACCATTCCCCCATACAGAATCGGACTGCCCTCTACAATTCAAAGCACAGGTTGTCAATGGGTTTGAAGTCCAGAGACTGAGATGGCCATTGTAAAATGTTGGTTTTGTGCCCAATTTCCATTAGAACGAAATTCATAAAATGACATGTGAATTCACAACGCAGATGTGTTGCTGCCAGCAACGGTTTGGGTCTCAGATGCACCGTCCCTTTAAGATGGTTAAGCATTGCACCTGTACTACCGTTACCATCCCTTTAAGATGGTTAAGCATTGCACCTGTACTACCGTTACCGTCCCTTTAAGATGGTTAAGCATTGCACCTGTACTACCGTTACTGCCCTTTAAGATGTAAGCATTGCACCTTGACTACCGTTATGTCCCTATTGAGCCCTTACACGTCTATGTGGACCTTAAGATGTCCTTGCCACCTGATACTACCGTTCCCTTTAAGATGGTTAGATATTGCCACCTGTACACGTTACCTTCCTTAAGTGGTTCAGCTATGCACCTGATACCGTTCCGTCCCTTTAGATGGGTAAGCATTGCCCTGTACTAGCCGTTACCGTCCCTTTAAGATGGTTAAGCATTGCACCTGTACTACCGGTTACCGTCCCTTTAAGATGGTTAAGCATTGCACCTGTACTACCGGTTACGGCCCTTTAAGATGTAAGCATGCACCGTACTTACCGTTACGTCCTTTTAAGATGGTAGCATTGCACTGTACTACGTTACGTCCCTTTAAGATGGTATAGCATTGCACCGTACTTACCGTTACCGTCCCTTTAAGATGGTTAAGCATTGCACCTGTACTACCAGTACCGTCCCTTTAAGATGGTAAGGCATTGCACCCTGTACTACCGTTACGTCCCTTTAAGATGGTTAAGCATTGCACCTGTACTACCGCTTACTGTCCCTTTAAGATGGTTAAGCATTGCACCTGTACTCCGTTACCGTCCCTTTAAGATGGTTAAGCATTGCACCTGTACTACGTACGTCCCTTTAAGATGTTAAGCATTGCACCTGTATACCTTACCGTCCCTTTAAGATGGTTAAGATTGCACCTGTACTACGTACCTCCCTTTAAGATGGTTAAGCATTGCACCTGTAACCGTTACGTCCGTTTAAGATGGTTAAGCATTGCACTGTACTACTGTTACCGTTCCCTTAGATGGTTAAGCATTGCACCTGTACTACGTACCGTCCTTTAAGATGTTAAGCATTGCACCTTACTACCGTTACCGTCCCTTTAAGATGGTTAGCATTGCACCGTACTACGTTACCTCCCTTAGATGTTAGCATTCACCTGTACTACCGTTACGTCCCTTTAAGATGGTTAAAGCATTGCATCCGTGTCACAGCGTTACCGCCTGTTTAAGATGTTAAGCTGACCTTACTACGTTACCGTCCCTTTAAGATGGTTAATGCATGCACTGACTATCGTACTGTCGTCCGCTTTAAGATGTTAACTGCATTGTCACTGTAACTGTTACCTTGCCTTAAGATGGTTAAGGCATGCACCTGTACTACGTGTACCTTCCCTTTAAGAGGTAAGCATTGCACTGTATAGCCGTACCGTCTTTAAGATGGTTAAAGCATTGCCCTGACCTTCCGTCCTTAATTTGGGTTAAGCATTGCATTCCTGTACTAGCGTTACACGTCCCTTATATGGTTAAGGCATTGACCTGGTACTACCTTACCGTCCCTTTAACGATGGTTAAAGCATGCACCTGCTACTAGCGTTACCGTTCCCTTAAGATGGTTAAGCATTGCACCTTACTACCGGTTACCGTCCCTTTAAGATGGTTAAGCATTGCACCTGTACTAGCGTTACCGTCCCTTTAAGATGGTTAAGCATTGCATCTGTACTACCGTTACAGTACCTCAGTTCCACCTAGAAAAGTTTGAATTTCCTTCTCATTTAACATCTGAAAGTCATACAGGACTTTGCTGCTGTCGCTTGCCTTTCTCTGCCATTATTACAACTGTTAACGACGATGACCTAGTGGTGGAGAGTCGACCGAGTGTCAAGATTCAGTATTTTTGGAACGGAAGAGACTGATTAGCTGCCGTACTTCCCGAGAACACAAACACTTGCATCTTTCACAGCGAGCTAGCGAGGGCCGGAGAGAGAGGGGAGCAGCACGGTATAGGTAGGTCAGCCACCAGGTAGACATTTTGAACCATGCACTAGGACCCATCTATCGACAATCAATAGCTGTATCTCGCACTTGCAATGTCTCGCAACCTCAGTAAAGCAGCGCCTCTATCATCAATGAATAGGCTATAATATTCTACACGCACCAGACCGAAGACTGAACACACACTGGCATCATTAGCAAAGAGAAAGAGCAGGGCTCCAGCGTGAGGGAGAGAGAGAAGGGGGCAGGCAGGCCAGCGTGAGGGAGAGAGAAGGGGGCAGGCAGGCCAGCGTGAGGGAGAGAGAAAGAGAAAGGGGAGACGAAGAGAAAGGGACGACGAGGAGAGGAGGGAAGAGTGCAAGGGAGAAGTGAAAGGGGGGAGAGAGTGAAAGGGGGGAGAGAGTGAGAGAGAGTGAAGAATAGGAGAAAGAGGGATAGAGAAACAGAAAAAGGAAGGAGGAGAGAAAGAAATGTAAATGATCTTCCATAGTCTTACCACGGTATTCTTCACCTCTTGTAACACCGCTGACTGCCTGCCAGTCTGGTGAGAAGACGGGCACACCTCTTATGGTCTGTAAAAAAACACAACAGGTCCGTCTACAAACAACAACAGCAATGTTTGAATAACTGACAAATGACTGAATGCATCGTCGTTCATTTACAATAAAAAATATCATTTAACAATATGACAACCCTGTTTTTCAATACCTCACCTAGCGAGGACAACGCCATGAGCTTATCTAAAATTGTTTTATGAGTTAGAGAACACATTGGGAAATGTAGACCATTCCCCATACAGAATCGGACTTCCGCTACAATTCAAAGCACAGGTTTTCATGGGTTTGGAAGTCCAGAACTGAGATGGCCATTGTAATGTTGGTTTGTGCCAATTCCATTAGAACGAAATTCATAAAATGACATGTGAATTCACAACGCAAGATGTGTTGCTCCGCAGCAACTGTTTGGTCTCAGATGCACCGTCCCTTTAAGATGGTAAGCATTGCACCTGTACTACCGCTTACCATCCTTTAAGATGGTTAAGCATTGCACCTGTACTACCGTGTACCTCCCTTTTAAGATGTTAAGCATTGACCTGTACTGCCGTTACTGTCCCTTTAAGATGGTAAGCATGTGCACCTGTTATACCGAATTACCGCCCTTAAGATGGCTAAGATGTGCACCTGCTACTCACCGGCTTTTACGTCCCTTTAAGATGGTTAAGCATTCCACAGCTACCGTTTGTCCCTTTAAATGAGTTAAGCATTGCACCTGTACTACCGTTTACCCACGTCTTTAAGATGGTTAAGCATTGCACCTGTACATACGTACTTCCCTTTAAGATGGTTAAGCATTGCACCTGTACTACCGTTACTCCCTTAAGTGTTAAGCATGCACTGTACTACCGTACCGTCCCTTTAGTGGTAGCATTGCACCTTACTGCGTACCTCCTTAGATGTAGCATTGCACCACGTACTACCTTTACCGTCCCTTTAAGATGGTTAAGCATTGCACCGTACTACCTTACCGTCCCTTTAAGATGGTTAAGCATTGCACCTGTACTACCGTACGTCCCTTACAGATGGTTAAGCATGCACCTGTTACTATTACGTGTACCGTCCCTTTCAGATGGTTGAGCATTGCACCCTGTACTTACGTTACCGTCCTTTAAAGGGTTAAGCATTGCACCTGTACTACCATTACGTCCCTTAAGATGGTTAAGGCATTGCACCTGTACTACCTTACCGTCCCTTTAAGATGGTTAAGCATTGCACTGTACTACACGTTACCTGTCCACTTTAAGATGGTTAAGCATTGCCCTTACCTCCGTTTACTGTCCTTTAAGATGGTTAAGCATTGCACTGTACTACCTACCGGCCCTTTAAGATGTTAAGCATTGCACCTGTCTACTATTTCCGTCCCTTTAAGATGGTTAAGCATTGACTGTACTACCGTTACCGTCCCTTTAAATGGTTAAGCATGCACCTGTACTACCTTCCTCCCTTAAGATGGGTAAAGCATTGCACCTGTACTACTGTTACTCCCTTTAGATGGTTAAGCATTACCTGTACTACTCCTCCTTTAAGATGTTAAGCATGCACCTGTACTACCTTTGCGTCCCTTTAAGATGTTAGCATTGCACTTACTCGTTACCTCCCTTAGATGTTAAGATTGCAACCTGTACTACCGGTTACGTCCTTTAAGATGTAAGCATTGCACCGTAGTAATATAGCGTTACCGTCCCTTATAAGATGGTAAGCATTACCTGTCATAGCGTTACCGTCCCTTTATTGGTTAAGATTCACGTACACGTACCTCCTTTGATGGTTAAGCATTGCACACTGTCACTACTGTTACCGTCCCTTTAAGATGTTAAGATTGCACCTGTACTACTTACTCCCTTTAAGATGTTAAGCATTGCACCTGTAAGCACGTTACCTGTCCCTTTAAGATGGTAAGCATTGCACCTGTACTACTTACCGTCCCTTTAAGATGGTTACATTGCACCTGTATACGTTACCGTCCCTTTAGATGGTTAAGATGCACCTGTACTACGTTACCGTCCCTTGATTTACAGACTGACTTTACGCTACAGGTTATGCACCTTGTCTACGCGTTACCGTTCCCTTTAAGATGGTTAAGCATTGCCTAGTATACCGCTTACCGTCCCTTTAAGATGGTTAGCATTGCACCTGTACTAGCTACGTCCCTTAGATGCGTTAGCATTGCACTGTATACTGTTGCCGTCCCTTAAGATAGTAAGCATTGCACCCCTTACTACCGTTTACCTTCCCTTTATGAGATTGTAAGCATTTGCACGTACTAGCGTATACACGTCCCTTTAAGCTGGTAGCATTGATCTTGTATACCGTTACAGTACCTCAGTTCACCTGAAAGTTTGAATTTCCTTCTTCATTAAATACTGAAAAGTCATACAGGACTTCTTGCTGTCGCTGGCCTTTCTTCGGCCATTATCTCAACTCGTTCGACGCGATATGACTAAGTGGAGAGCGAACGCGTGTCAAGATTCAGTATTTTTAACGGAACGAGACTGATTAGCTGCCTACTTCCGAGAACACAAACCTTGCATCTTCACACAGGGCTAGCGGCGCCGGAGAGAAGGGGAGCAGCACGGGTATAGGTTAGCGTCGCCACCAGGTGACATTTTAACCATGCACTAGGACCACATCTACGACATCAATAGCTGTATCTCGCCACTTGCATGTTCGCAACCTCAGTAAAGCAGCGCCTCTATCATCATGAATAGGCTATATATTCTTACCGCACCAGACCGAAGACTAACACACATGGCATCATTCAGCAAAGAGAAAGAGCAGGGCTCCAGCGTGAGGAGAGAGAGAAGGGGCAGGCAGGCCAGTGAGGAGAAGAGGCAGGAGGCCGGTTGAGGAGAGAAGAGGAGAAGAGGGAAGAGTAGAGGAGGCAGCCGCATCGAGGAAGAGAGGAGGGGAGCAGCCACATGGGGAGAGAGGAGGGGGAGCAGGCCAGCGTGAGGAGAGAGAGGGCAAGACAGGCCGATGGAAGAGCTAGGAGGTCAGGGAGAGCATGGGAGGAGGCAGGGGGAGGCAGCAGCATGCGAGAGAGAAGGTATGCAGGGCCAGCGTTGTGGGAGAGAATGTGCGGCCAGCATGAGAAGGAGGAGCAGGCAGCTGGGGGAGAAAACGGGCGGCACGCAATGAGGGAGAGGGGCGGGCGAAGTCCAGCATGGGGAGAAGAGAGAGGGGCCAGCTAGGGAGAGAGGAAGGGTGCAGCCAGCGTGGGGACGAGCAGGAAGGTAGCAGGCCAGCAATGGGGACGAGGAGGTAGGCACGCAGCTGTGAGAGAGAGAGAGGAGAGAGAGGAGGAGAGATGGAGAGGAGAGAGGAGGGGCAGGGCAGCACATGGAGAGAGAGGTAGCAGGCCACACCTGACGGGAGAGGAGGGCAGGCAGCCAGCATGGAGAGAGCCAGGGGCAGCAGCCGCATGCATGAGGAAGAGGGGCAGGGCAGCAGCATGGGGGAGAGAGAGTAGGCAGCGCCAGGTGAGGGAGAGAGATAGAAGGGAGAGGGAGGGGGCAGGGTGCCAGCGTGAGGACAGAGGAGGGAGAGAGTAGGGCAGGCATCCGCGTGGGGAGAGCGGCAGGCAGCCAGCT
>NW_019944238.1:42644-60302 GCF_002910315.2 Salvelinus sp. IW2-2015 | reverse complement strand
GAAGGGAGCAGAGAGGAGGGAAAAGAGGAGGGAGAGGAAGGCGGCAGGGCAGCATGAGGGAGAGAGAGGAGGGGAGGCAGGCCAGCATGGGGAGAGAGAGGAGGGGGAGCAGCCAGCGTGAGAGAGAGAGGAGGGGGCGAGACAGGCCAGCATGAGGGAGGCTAGGAGGTGGAGGCGCATGAGGGAGAGAGAGAGGGGGAGCCAGCATGGGAGAGAGGAAGTAGGCAGCCAGCGTGTGGAGAGAGGAAGGGGTAGGCAGGCCAGCATGCGAGAGAGAAGGGGTAGCAGGCCAGCGTGAGGGGAGAGGAGAGAAGGGGGCAGGCAGCTGCCAGCATGAGGGAGAGAGGAGCGAGGGGCAGACAGGCCAGCATGGAGAGAGAGGAGAGGGAGGCAGGCCAGCATGGGGAGAGAGGAAGGGGTGGCAGGCAGCGTGGGGGAGAGACAGGAGAGAAGGAGTTAGCAGGATGGAAGGGTAGCAGGCCCAGGCATGGGGGGAGAGAGAGGAGGGGGCAGGCAGGCCAGCGTGAGGGAGAGAGAGGAGGGGGCAGGCAGGCAGAAAGAACTGTAAAGTGAAGAAGTGAAGTGAAGACACCTGAAAAGTGTCTGAAATACTGTCCCCGGATGACAAGTACAGCTACATGGATTAAACCATGACAGAGAGGTGGGGGTGTTCGTTTCCTTTGGACTATAAGGTTCTATGTGAATACAGTGTAATTGATATTTAGATGGTTCTTCATATGTCTGGGTAGATACGTTTTTTTAACGTTAATTTTAAGTGGCAAAACTATAAAGTTATCTCTGCATAAACCCATTTGAACGCTATACGTTTTCTATCTGCTATCCAATCACAAGCCTGAACAAATACAGACGGACCAATCAGAACACATCTTTACCATCTCCCTCTAAGTATGATCTTGTCTAGCCAGCTATAATGGCATGCAATCAACAAACAAAAAACAACACTGTCAGAAATCTTAAAGTACATCGCCATCACAAAGTTTTCACACCCTTAGATTTTCCCCCACATTTTTGTTGTGTTACATCCTGAATTTAAAATGGATTTAAGATTTTGTGTCGCTGGTCTACACACAACACCCCATAATGTCAAAGTGGATTTATGATTCTATACATTCTTACAAATGAATTAAAAAGGAAAAGCTGAAATGTCTTGAGTCAATAAGTATTCAAGCCCTTCGTTAAGTCAAGCCTAAATACGTTCAGGAGTAAAACTTTGCTGAACAAGTCACATAATAAGTTGCTTGGACTCGCTCTGCGTGAAATAAATAGTGTTTAACATGATTTTTTTTATGACTACCTCATCTCTGTACCTCACACATACAATTATCTGTAAGGTCCTTCAGTCGAGCAGTGAATTTCAAACACAGATTCAACCACACAGACCAGGGAGGTTTTCCAACGCCTCGCAAATAAAGGCAACTATTGTTAGATGGGTAAAAATAAAAAAAGCAGACATTGAATATCCCTTTGAGCATGGTGAAGTTATTATATTTTGGATGGTGTATCAATACACCCAGTCACTACAGAGAGAAACATAATTCCACGTTCACATTATAGGGTATTGTGGGTATGCCTGTGACACAAAATCTCAATTGAATAAATTTAAAATTCAGGCTGTAATCCGACAAAATGTAGAAAAAGTCAAAGGGTATGAATACGTTCTGAAGGCACTGTAAGTGTAATGATTACCATGGAGGAACACTTTACCAGAGAGAGGAACACTTTATCAGAGACTCAACACTTTACCAGAGAGACAACACTTTACCATGGAGAGGAACACTTTACCAGAGACTCAACACTTTACCAGAGAGACAACACTTTACCAGAGAGACAACACTTTACCAGAGAGACAACCCTGTACAGGACTCAACACTTTACCAGAGTCAACACTTTACCAGAGAAGGAACACTTTACAGGACTCAACACTGTTACAGAGGACTCAAACACTTTACCAGAGGATCGAACACTTTACGAGAGACAACATTTACAGAGAGGACAACACTTTACCAGAGAGACAACACTTTTACCAGAGAGACAACACTTTACCATGGAGAGGAACATTTACAGAGAGACTCACACTTTACCAGAGGGAGACAACACTTTTACCAGAGAGACAACACTTGGTTCCAGAGAGACAACACTTTACGCAGAGAGCAAAGCACTTTCAGCAGAGACTCAACACTTACCAGAGAGCTAACACTTTACCAGAGGACTTTCAGAACTCAACTTACCAGAGACTCACACTTTTAAGGACTTTACCGAGAGAGACAGACACTTTCGAATTACCAGAGAGAGCACAACACACTGTTTAGGGACACAGTTCAGAGAGCAACACTTTACCAGAGAGACAACACTCCAAGACTTACCAGAGAGACAACACTTTAACAGAGAGACAACACTTTACAGAGAGACAACTACGGAGAAGCACTTTACCAGAAGAGACAACACTTTAACAAGAACAACTAGCAAGAGAGACCAGACAAGGAGACACTTTACAGAGAGACAACACTTGTACAGAGAAGGACAACACTTTACCAGAGAGACAACTTTACCAGAGAGACAACCACTTTAGAAACACAGTTAACAGAGAACAACACTTTACCAGGAGACAACACCTCCTCGCTAACTGTACGGAGACCACACTTTACAGAGAGACAACACGTTACCAGAGAGACAACACTTTACGGAGAGAGACAACACTTTACCAAGACGACAACACTTTACCAGAGAGGACAACACCGTTTACCAGATAGACGAGACCAACTTTAACGCCAAGAGAGCAACACTTTACAGGAGATTTAAGAGGAACAACTTTACGCAGCAATGACAGACACTTTACCAGAGAGACAACCGCCGGCGGTGACTTTACAGAGAGACAAGCTACGACAACCTTTACCAGTAGAGAACAACACTTTCTGTAACCAGAGAGACAACACTATACCAGCAAGCGTTTACGAGGACAAACACTGTTACAGAGAGACACACTTTTACCAGAAGGAAGACGAACACTTACCAGAGATGACAAACACTTTTACCAGAGAGACAGACACTTTACCAGAGAGAGACAAAGCTTTCCCAGAGAGACAACACTTACCAGAGAGACAGACACTTTTACGCAGAGAGACAACGCACTGTTACCAGAGAAGACATACGCACTTACTAGATTTAAGTCCCTACCAGAGCAACATGACCAAAACAACTTTACCAGAGAGACAACACTTTTCGGACGAAGAGAGGAACAACACTTTACCAGAGAGACAACACTTTACCAGAGAGACAACCACTTGTACAGCAGTCACGTTTAAAACAACACTTCGGATAAACTTTACCAGAGAGAACACGTTTACAGGAGACACTTACAGACAATTACCAGAGACTGTGTGTTGTGTGGTGTGGTGTGTGTTGTTGTGGTTGTGTGTGTGTGTGTGTGTGTGGTGTTGTGTGTGTGTGTGTGTGTGTGTGTTGTGGTGTCGTGGTGGTGTGTGTGTGTTTTAGCAGTATATCGCACAGGCAGGGAGATGGTTACAGTCGTCTTGGTGTTGTGGTAAGGTGCTATAGAAGTGTTCTCCACCTTTGTTAAAGAATATGAGTGACCTGGAACACACATGATAAGGGTACAGCTGGTGTGAACAACACACAACACAGACAGAGTCTATTCTTGGCAACACAGGTAGCACGGTAAGGTCCTGGTGACACACAGCCCAACGATTAGACACAGATAAGGTTACACTCAGAGGTGAACATGTACACACACACATCACACAGACACAGATGAATCAGGTTTCACACTGGTGAACACCCACACACACGAGACACAAGACAAGGGTTACACTGAGTGAACACACACACACAAGACACAGAGCTAAGGGTTACACTGGTGAACACACACACACAGCACAACAGGACAAGGGTTCACTGGTTGAACACACACACACAGACCCAGACACAGGACAAGGGTTACACTGGTGAAAGAGACACAAGTACCTTGACACACACACAGACCACACAGACAGCAGACAAGGTTGTACAACTGCGGAACACACCCACAGACACAGACAAGGGTTACACTGGTGAACACACACACAGACACAGACACAGACAAGGGTTACACTGGTGAACACACACACACACACAGACAAGGGTTACACTGGTGAACACACACACACATTAACACACAAACTATCTCAGTCCTGGGCAACTCCAGTCCTCAGGGGCCTGATTGGTGTCACACTTTCCCCCATCATCCCTAGCAAACACACCTGATTTAAACTAATTGCATTTTTAACAGAAGATCATGATTAGTTGATTATTGGAGTCAGGTGTGTTAGCTGGGGCTGGGGCAAAAGTGTGACCCCCCCCCCCTCGGAGACCAGGCCTGCACTAACTGTCACTGACACACAGAAGCGGGTCTGACCTGTTAGGTGTTTGAGGAACTTTTCTTTCTGTCTCAGGTCTCTGGGGAACACCTCTGGAACGACAGGGAATACAATAAATTCAGACCACATGCACGCTGGACTGCAGGACAATATGTCGTTTTTTATTTATTTTGCCATCCACATCGCCACGTCACCTAGCGTTTTTTCCTTCAGCACGGTGAGCAGCGGGATTTAATAAGTCACCTACGATGTGTTCTCCGTGGTGAGACTTGTCACTAATGGTGAATAAGTCACCTACGATGTGCTCTCCGTGGTGAGACTTGTCACTAATGGTTAATAAGTCACCTACGATGTGTTCTGTATGGTGAGACTTGTCACTAATGGTGAATAAGTCACCTACGATGTGTTCTGTATGGTTGGACTTGTCACTAATGGTGAATAACTCACCTATGATGTGTTCTCCATGGTGAGACTTGTTCACATCATTCCTCTCCTTGGTCTCCAAGGTAAACTCCTGTTTTTTGGCGGGGTAGCGCACGTGTACCTGGTCCTGGTTCTGAGCCAGGCGCACCTTGTCCATGATGAGCTCCATGAGATTGTGTCCGTCCGTGCGCGCCCCTTTGCTCACGTCCAGGAAGCTCTGTTTGCAGAAGCCAGCAGTCAGCAGTAGGACCAGCAGCGCCAGTAGGACGGGGATACGCAGCGCGCTCATCGCTTCTACTCCCCCGGGAGCACGCCTTCCCCTCGCAGAGTCACCTCGCACTACCCTGAAAACACAGAGACTGTCGCTAAAGGATCTTCCAGACTGCCTTTCTAAGTACAATTCATCATTCAGCATACAGACGAGACATGAACGACAGTTGACCTCAGATAAGTTTAGAGACCGTCACCCTCAAGTCATAAGAAAACAGATGATCCACTGTCTCCTCCTGCTCACAAAAACACCTCCTTTCCACTGATAGATCATGGCATGAAAGAATCTGTGTCTGATGAAAACCAGACCGTTATTTAAAGGTATACCGGTATGGTAAATAGCAGCAGTTAGGGCTGGGCGATATGGACGAAATATCATATCACAATATTTTCTCTGTTTTTTCTCGTTTGCAACAAGATCTCATGGTTGGACTTCGGATTGAGATGTTTTGCCTACTTTCTCCAAACGTCAAAATTCGAAGTCGTTTTTTTTTTTATACAACCTGTGGTTCAATTTAAGACATTCATTCCGAATGGTTAAGTTAAGAGTCAAGGTTTGGGTTTAACACAAGGACTGGGACAAAAACATGTGACCCTCGGAGCCGGAGCTTGCGGCTTACACCCATCCACCCCCATCCACCACACCCATCCACCCCCCCCCATGGCACACACCCATCCCCCCCATCCACGCACACCCATCCACCCCCCCAATGCACCACAGCCCATCACCACCCCCATCCACCCCCCCCAATCCACCTACAGCGCGCACTCGCACCACCCATCCCACACTACACCCTATGTCCAGCACCCCTATCCACACTACACCTATCCCCAACGCCCTATCCGACACCACCCACCACCCGTTCCACCACCCCCTATCCACCACCCCATCCACCACCCTGCAATCCAACACCCCTATGCCCACCACCCTATCCACCACCCCTATCCACCCCCCCTATCCACCCCCCTATCCACCACCCTCCCATGCCACCATCCCCTCTCCACCACACCCTATCCACCACCCTCATCCACAGCCGCTATCCACCACGCCCTATTCCCCCCCCCCCATCCCACTCCACCGCGCCTATCCACCACCCCTATCCCACCCCCTATCCGACCACCCCTATCCACGCACCCTATCCACCACCGCTATCCACACCCTATCCACCACCCCTATCCACCACCCCTATCCACCAACCGCCCTATCCACACTAACCTATCCACCACCGCTATCCACCCCCCCTATCCACCCACCTAATCCACCCCCCTATCCACCACCGCCTATCCAGCCCCCCCCATCCACCCACCCCCCTAATCCACCACCACCTATCCCCCCCTATCCGCCCCCTATCCACCACCCCTATCCACACACTATCCACCCGCCTATCCCCTATCCACACCCCTATCCACCCCCCATCCACCACTCCTATCCACCCCTATCCACCACCCTAATCCACACCCCTATCCTACTCCCCCCTATCGCACACTACACCTATCCACGCACCCCTATCGCACCACCCCTTTATCCAACTACCACCTATCCCACCCTTCACCACCCCTATCCACCCCCCTATCCACACCGCCTATCCACCCCCCTATCCACCCCCTAGTCCACCCCCCCTATCCACACTATCCACCCCCCATATCCACCCACCCTATCCACCACCCTATCCACCACCCCCCCTATCCACCACCCCTATCCACCACCCCTATCCACCCCCTATCCGACCACCCCTATCCCCCCCCCCTATCCACCACCCCTATCCCCCCCCTATCCACCACCCCTATGCCACCCCCCTATCCACCGCCCCCTATCCACCACCCCTATCCACCAACCCCCACCACCAGCCTATCCCCACCCTATCCACCCGCCGCTATCCACATCCCCTATCCACCACCCCTATCAACACCACCTATCCACCCCCTATCCACTCACCCTAATCCACCACCCCTATCCACCCCGCTATCCACCAGCCCCTATCCACCCCCCTATCCCCCACCCTATCCACCACCCCTATCCACCCCCCTTATTGCCACACAGCACCCCTTCCCCACCCCTATCCACCCCTTATCCACCCCCCCTATCCACCCCCCTATCCCCCCCCTATCCACCACGCCCTATCCACCACCCCTATCCACCCCCCCTATCCCCACCCCTATCCACCACCCCTATCCACCCCCCTATCCACCACCCCTATCCACCCCCCTATCTCACCACCCCTATCCACCCACCTATCCACCACGCATCCCCGCCTATCCACACTACACGCTTCCACCACCCTATCCACCACCTATCCACATCCCTTATCCACCCACCCCTATCGCACCACCCCTATCCACACCCCTATCCATCCACGTACACCCCCTATCCAACCACCCCTATCCACCACCCCTATCCACCCCCTATCCACCACCCCTATCCACCCCCCTATCCACCACCCTAATCCACCCCCCTATCCACCCCCCTATCCACCACCCTATCCCCCCCCTATCCACGCACCCCTATCCACGCCCCTATCCACCCCCCTATCCACCACCCCTATCCACCACCCCTATCCACCCCCCAAAACTATACACCACCCCTACCACCCCTATCCACCCCCCTATCCACCACCTATCCACCACCCTATCCACGCACCTTCCACCACCCTATCACCACCTATCACCCCGCCTATCCCCACCTATCCACCACCCTATCCAGCCCCCCTATCCACCACCCCTATCCACCCCCTTATCCACCCCCACACCCCTATGCCACCACCCCCATCCACCACCCCTATACCCGCCCCTATCCACCCCCTATCCACCACCCCTATCCACCACCCTATCCACCCCCTATCCAACCCCCTATCCACACCTATCCACCACCCTATCCACCACCTATCAACGCCTATCCCCACCCTATCCACCCACCCCTATCACCACCCCTAATCCCGCACCCTATCCAACGCCCCCTATCCCACACCCCTATTCCACCACCCCTATCCACGCACCCTGATGCACCACCCACTATTCCACGCACCCTTCCACCCCCCTATCCACGCACCCTATCCACCCACCCTATCCCACCCTATCCCACCACGCCACCATCCACCACCCTATCCACCACCTATCACACTACCCTATCACCACCTATCACCACCTATCCACCACCCTATCCCCACCCTATTCCCCCACACCTATCCCCCCCCTATCCACCACCCCTATCCACAACTACATCCTAATCGACCACCCCTATCCACCACCCCTATCCACCAACCCCTATCCACATACACCTGTCCACCACCCCTAATCCACCACCCCTTACTCCACCAACCCCTATCCACCCCCTTATCCACCACCCTAATCACCACTACACCTATCCACCACCCCTATCCACCACCCTATCCACCACTCCTATCCACCACTACACTCTATCCACACACCCCTATCCAACCCCTATCCACCACCCCTATCCACACAACCCATCAATGGGTATATATCATGCATTTATATGTCCAAAGTGGAGTGCAACTAAGGCAATCCAGCTTTAAAAACAAGATATTCCCCAACCCTAACAGCAGTGATGGCAAAGGAGGAGACTGCAGTCGTCAACCCTGTCTACCGTCAAGCCTCATCTCTCTCGCCAGTAGTCCCTGAAAGAGTCCCTCTAGAACCTACTGTAGCGCCGGAGGACATGAGAGAGGACAAGTCCTGCTATCCACAAGCTGCAGACCCATCCCCCACCTTCACTCAAATCACCACGTTTTGCTGAATCAGCCTCACAATCCATGTGTAGAAAAGAGAGACAGAGAGACGAGAGAGACAGAGAGACAGAGAGAACAGACAAACAGACCGACAGACACCGAGACCCAAAGAGAGAGAGAATGAGGGGTCCCCAGCAGTAGGTCCGTGATGCTGCAGTCCAAGTTCCATTAAACCTAATCAGAGCTCCTGATGACCTATAGACTCCCTCTGAACCATTAACCAACGACCTCCTGATAAATCCTATAACCTAACAGACCCTCCCTATGACTATAACCTACAGGACGCTGCTGATGCCTATAACCTAACAAGACCCTCATGAGACCATAACCAACAGACCATCTGATGACTATATAAAGACCGCTGCCTGTGAGCAAGGAACTAGACAGACGCCTCCTGATGACTATAACCTACAGACCCTCCTGTGATGCTATAACCTACAGACCCTCGCTGACTGACTCTATAACCCTAACAGACGCTCCTGATGCCCTTAACCTAACAGACCCTCCCTGATGAGCCTATAACCTCACAGACCCTCCTGATGATCCTATAACCTGCACAGACCTCTGTGACTATACTAACAGACCTCCTGATGACCTATAACCTAACAGACCCTCCTGATGACGTATAACCTAACAGACCTTCTGCCTGAATGACCTATAACCTAACAGACCCCTCCTGATGACCTATAACTAACAGACCCTCCTGATGACCTATAACCTAACAGACCCTCCTGATGATCTATAACCTCACAGACCCTCCTGATGATCTATAACC
This sequence comes from Salvelinus sp. IW2-2015, assembly GCF_002910315.2. NCBI lineage: Eukaryota > Metazoa > Chordata > Actinopteri > Salmoniformes > Salmonidae > Salvelinus > Salvelinus sp. IW2-2015. Next base: position 50,694 of record NW_019944238.1, on the reverse strand, counting down.
TCACAGACCCTCCTGATGACTCTACGCTACAGACCTCCTGATGACCTATAACCTAACAGACCCTCCTGATGACCTAGTAACCTAACAGACCCTCCTGATGAGCTATAACCTAACAGACCCTCCTGAAATGACTAGTAACCTAACAGACCCCTCCTGATGACTATAACCTAACAGACCCTCCTGATGACCTATAATACGGATCTAACTAAGAGCCCTCCTGATGACCTATAACCGTCACAGACCCTCCTGATGACCTATAAACGACCTCCTGAATCCAAACCGACCTCCTGATGAACGCTATAACCTATACAGACCCTCCTGATGACCTATAACCTAACAGACCCTCCTGATGATCTATAACCTAACACGACCCTCCCTGATGACCTATAACCTAACAGACCCTCCTGATGACCTATAACCTAAACAGACCCTCCTGATGACTATAAACCTCACAGACCTGCCTGATGACCTATAACCTAACAGACCCTCCTGATGACCTATAACCTAACAGACCCCTCTCTGATGACCTATAACCTCACAGACCCTCCTGATGACCTATAACCTAACAGACCCTCCTGATGACCTATAACCTAACAGACCCTCCTGATGACCTAGTAACCTAACAGACCCTTCCTGATGACGGCTATAACCTAAAGCCAGACCTCCTGATGAACCTATAACCTCACAGACCCTCCTGATGACCTCTAGTACCTAACAGACCCTCCTGATGACCTATAACCTAACAGACCCTCCTGATGACTCGCCTATAACCTAACAGACCCTCCTGATGACCTATAACCTAACAGACCCTCCTGATGACGCTATAACCTAACAGACCCTCCTGATGATAAACTAAATACCCAACCTCACAGACCCTCCTGAGCGCCAGCACCTGATTTATTAATTCTTTAACAACCCTCCCTCCCACCCTCCATCCATCCTTTCTCCCGCGTGCGTGCGCGGCGTGTGTGGTGTGTGTGTGTGTGTGTGTGTGTGTGTGCTGTGTTGTGTGTGTGTGTGTGTGTATGTGTGTGTGTGTGTGTGTGTGTGTGTGTGTGTGTGTGTGAGTTAGTGCATTAAAACATCACATAATGATGATATTAGTCATGTGATCGGAAAGCGTAGACTCTCTTAAACACAGCCACATAACTACAAGCACTTTGAGCAATGCTTATTATGCTTATTCGAGGGAGGGTGTTAATAAGACAGACACACACACACCACACCACACACACACACACACACACACACACACACACACACACACCACAGTCAAAAGCATTCCGCTGAATGTGTCCCATAGCCAATACTGTCTGTAGCTGTCTGTACTGTCAGTAGCTGCCGGTAGCTGGTTGTACTGTCTGTCGCTATCTGTACTGTCTGTGCTGCCGGTAGCTGCGAGTATTATCTGTACTGGTCTGTAGCTGTCTCCTCTGTAGTTTGTCATCAGACATATCTGCCATGTCACCATTTGCTGCATGGCAACTTACAAACCCAGACAGGAGTTAGCTGCCAGTACTGTAGGTAAAGCAGGACGTGTCCCTGAAGTACCTGACCAGAAGTCTCTCTCTCTCTCTTCAGACACACACACACACACACACACACATAGATGCAGAGAGAGAGAGAGAGAGAGAGAGAGAGAGAAGAGAGAGAGAGAGAGGAGAGAGAGAGAGAGAGAGAGAGAAGAGAAAAGAGAGAAAGAAGAGAGGGACAGAGAAAGGCTATATGCTATTATAAGCTAATGTTCCCCTGTCTGATCCGCGGTTCTAACCACAGACTACTGCTGTGACCCATGAGGCGCTGCCAACATTTGGCCATTTGGGCAACGATGCTGCGTAAAAGGACAGCCTCGTTAGAGACCATATTACTTTTAACTTTCACTTATGTCATTACAATGAACAACAGTTAAGTCTCAGACAGACGGGGTTCGAACAGGACCGGTAATATAATAGGTTACCTGAGTTGTGTTGTTGTCTCGCGGGTTCCAGGTGAAACAGAAGCCGATCCCGCTGCTGCGTGTTCCAGGATTAAAACACCTTTTAATCGCTTCAACTACACACACAAACACACACACTCCCTCACTACAATACGCACTCCAACTAGACACACAGACACACTCCAATACACACAACACAGCTTGTTGTCCTCGCAGTGCGTCGTCTGTCCGTTTCCAAATAGGTATCCCCCAGCTCCGGTGCTGCGCACAACTTTCCCCTGATAGTAGTGCGCCGTGCGTCTTCTTTTCACAAGTGCAGTAGTTCCCAGCACCGTGCGCTGTCTTATATCTGGTGCTCCTCTGCTGAAGGTGCCGACCGAGCGGCCGTAGAAGTGTGCCTGGATAAATTAATGACCGATACAACTTTATTAACAAGTCTCTAGACCTCATCTCACGCTGATGAAGAGGTTCTGTTGCCCGTCTGTGGTGAGCTCCTCCGCTGCTGCTCGCGCTGTCATGCTGGATGGCTTGTGCTGTGCCGCGCGCTCTGTGGAGTGTGTGTGTGTGTGTGTGTGTGTTTGTGTGTGTTGAGGTCCCTGGAGTATTTTTCTATTATCCCGGGTTGTCTTTGATCAGAACAGCGTTCAGAGCGCGAGCTGAACCGAACAGAGACGTCATATTTACACCGGATCAGTAAGGAGCCCTGGCCCCGGTCGCCCTATGCCGTTCACTCAGTCCTCTCGTTTTGGAAAACGTTTATGTTCCTCTCTTTTCTCTTTTCCTGATCTTGGTCGATAGTGCTGAGAATGATAAGTTAGTACCCTAATATAGTAGGGGAAAAACGTGTTCCCGTCCTTCAACCATGTCCCCGCATGGGACAGGAGCAGCGCGAGGGTTAACAGATTGTATAAAGCCTGCTCCCACGAGGTTCCTCCCCTATCGATTTCCGTTTCACTCACATCTTGTCCGCCAGAGGACAGGAATTCACAGACAATAATATGATTTACAGAGGCAGGGTGGTTTGTGTAGTTCTGGACACACACACACACACACACACACACACACAAGCTCTCACGTAAACGTTCACACACAACTGTGCGCTCCGTTTAGACCGTACCATGGAGCACGCGCATTCAGGTCTCTCCTCGAACTATACGCCCGATAATGCTTTCGTTTACTTAATCTGAACACCACTCCCCGTATAGAGAAATAAACATTATCTAGCCTCCTCTTTTCGGCCTGAGTCGGGGGTTGTGTGTGTGCGTGCGTGCACGCGTGTGGTTTTGGGGTAGGCTATTATTTGCCCTCGGGGCGGCTAATGTTAATCGGGATTATGTCTCGCTCGCGCTGGAACTATTATTAAACTTGTGCTGATTAATCAGGAAGATCACGAGGGACAGACAACAGCTCACCTCGATCTCAGCTCAACTATGGGCTCAACACTGCAACTCAGCAAAATAGCCTACACTCGTTCAAATTATAGACCAAACTGGTAGATATATCATTCAATATATCATTCCTTATATGATATATGATATATCTCTTCTCTCGAAGAAGAATTGTACGCACTCATTGAGAACTAGGCTCTAGTTTATTTCTGAACGTTAAGCTACACTAGCCGAGCCTACTATATGAAGACAGATCACGTAAGAATCTTACTTTTTGTTGAATATTCATTGAGCTGCTCAGAACCTCCTGAATGTAACCTGCCCTATCTGGCCCACCCCTGGGTGGACGTATGCCCGGGGGCGGGTACGGAAGGACACGAACTGCGTAGCTTTGCCGCCTATATTGCATTGTTATGACGTTTGCACTAATAGGTTGACTACTAACTCGTCCATGGCTTAATTGTATGAAGTAATTGTTGCTTGTTCGATATTTTAGTGCAAGCGACTGCAGACACTGATTTACATCACCTTGCCTCATAACTACTAATTTATTATTTGTAGATTAAGTCAGTCACTCATGATTTACCCAAAATGCAATGTTGAACAACCCCAATATATTACTAGTTCTTAATGAACTCTTTTCTGATTAGCCAATTCCTTTTAACAATGTTGCTCCATGTCTCTCCATGGGCCTCATGTCATGCTGTTTCTCAGGTTCTACAGACGAGGATGGGCCTCATGTTCTACAGACGAGGATGGGCCTCATGTTCTACAGACGAGGATGGGCCTCATGTTCTACAGACGAGGATGGGCCTCATGTTTCCTAACAGACAGGATGGGCCTCAGGTTTTACAGACGAGATGGGCCTCCAGTGTTCTACAGACGAGGATAGGGCCTCAGGTTCTACAGATGAGGATGGGCCTCAGGTTCTACAGAACGAGGATGGGCCTCAGGTTTCTAACAGACGAGGATGGGCCTCAGGTTCTACAGATGAGGATGGGCCTCATGTTCTACAGACGAGGATGGGCCTCATGTTCTACAGACGAGGATGGGCTCATGTCATGCTGTTTCTCAGGTTCTACAGACGAGGATGGGCCTCAGGTTCTACAGACGAGGATGGGCCTCATGTTCTACAGACGAGGATGGCCTCAGGTTTCTACAGACGAGGATGGGCCTCAGGTTCTACAGATGAGGATGGGCCTCAGGTTCTACAGACGAGGATGGGCCTCAGGTTCTACAGACGAGGATGGGCCTCAGGTTCTCAGATGAGGATGGGCCTCATGTTCTACAGACGAGGATGGGCCTCATGTTCTACAGACGAGGATGGGCTCATGTCATGCTGTTTCTCAGGTTCTACAGACGAGGATGGGCCTCAGGTTCTACAGACGAGGATGGGCCTCAGGTTCTACAGACGAGGATGGGCCTCATGTTCTACAGACGAGGATGGGCCTCATGTCATGCTGTTTCTCAGGTTCTACAGATGAGGATGGGCCTCAGGTTCTACAGACGAGGATGGGCCTCAGGTTCTACAGACGAGGATGGGCCTCATGTCATGCTGTTTCTCAGGTTCTACAAACGAGGACGGGCCTCATGTTCTACAGACGAGGATGGGCCTCAGGTTCTACAGACGAGGATGGGCCTCATGTCATGCTGTTTCTCAGGTTCTACAGAAGAGGATGGGCCTCATGTTCTACAGACGAGGATGGGCCTCAGGTTCTACGACGAGGATGGGCCTCATGTCATGCTGTTTCTCAGGTTCTACAGACGAGGATGGGCCTCATGTCATGCTGTTTCTCAGGTTCTACAGACGAGGATGGGCCTCAGGTTCTACAGACGAGGATGGGCCTCTGTCATGCTGTTTCTCAGGTTCTACAGACGAGGATGGGCCTCATGTCATGCTGTTTCTCAGGTTTACAGACGAGGATGGGCCTCATGTTCTACAGACGCGGATGGGCCTCATGTTCTACAGACGAGGATGGGCCTCATGTTCTACAGACGAGGATGGGCCTCATGTCATGCTGTTTCTCAGGTTCTACAGATGAGGATGGGCCTCAGGTTCTACAGACGAGGATGGGCCTCATGTTCTACAGACGAGGATGGGCCTCATGTCATGCTGTTTCTCAGGTTCTACAGATAGGATGGGCGTCAGGTTCTACAGACGAGGATGGCCTCATGTCATGCTGTTTCTCAGGTTCTACAGACGAGGATGGGCCTCATGTTCTACAGATGAGGATGGGCCTCATGCATGCTGTTTCTCAGGTTCTACAGATGAGGATGGGCCTCAGGTTCTACAGACGATGATGGGCCTCAGGTTCTACAGACGAGGATGGGCCTCATGTTCTACAGACGAGGATGGGCCTCATGTCATGCTGTTTCTCAGGTCTACGAACGAGGACGGGCCTCATGTATGTTCTTTCTCAGGTTCTACAGACGAGGATGGGCCTCATGTTCTACAGACGAGGATGGGCCTCATGTTCTACAGACGAGGATGGGCCTCAGTTTCTAGACGAGGATGGGCCTCATGTCATGCTGTTCTCTCAGGTTCTACAGACGAGGATGGGCCTCGTTCTACAGACGAGGATGGGCCTCATGGCTGCTGTTTCTCAGGTTCTACAGACGAGGATGGGGCCTCATGTCATGTTCTTTCTCATGTTCTACAGACGAGGATGGGCTCATGTTCTACAGACGAGGATGGGCCTCAGGTTCTACAGACGAGGACGGGCCTCATGTCATGTTCTTTCTCAGGTTCTACAGACGAGGACGGGCCTCATGTTCTACAGACGAGGATGGGCCTCATGTCATGCTGTTTCTCAGGTTCTACAGACGAGGATGGGCCTCAGGTTCTACAGACGAGGATGGGCCCTCATGTTCTACAGACGAGGATGGGCCTCATGTTTCCTACAAGACGAGGATGGGCCTCAATGTCATGCTGTTTTTCAGGTTCTACAGACGAGGATGGGCCTCATGTTCTACAGACGAGGATGGGCCTCATGTCATGCTGTTTCTCAGGTTCTACAGACGAGGATGGGCCTCATGTTCTACAGACGAGGATGGGCCTCAGGTTCTACAGACGAGGATGGGCCTCATGTTATGCTGTTTAATTAATGTTGGCTAGTATCTACGAGTTTATGGCACCCGCAGCCTCTCTAGCTGAACTAACACACAACAACCGGATTAAATACAATCTACTGGTCCCTAAACACAACATCCTGACCTGGTCTCACACATGCACGAGCAAACACACACACACATCCATACACAAACACACAAGCACATGCATGCACATGCAAGCACACACACACATGAACACACACACACATGCATGTACAACTAAAAAGAAATGTCCTCTCACTGTCAACTGCATTTATTTTCAGCAAACTTAACATGTGTAAATATTTGTATGAACATAACAAGATTCAACAACTGAGACAAAAAATTAACAAGTTCCACAGACATGTGACTAATATATATGGAATAATGTGTCCCTGAACAAAGGGGGTGTCAAAATCAAAAGTAACAGTCAGTATCTGGTGTGGCCACCAGCTGCATTAAGTACTGCAGTGCATCTCCTCCTCAGGGACTGCACCAGATTTGCCAGTTCTTGTTGTGAGATGTTGCCCCACTCTTCAGCCAAGGCACCTGCAAGTTCCCGGACATTTCTGGTGGGAATGGCCCTAGCGCTAACCCTCCGATCAAACAGGTCCCAGACGTGCTCAATGGGATTGAGATCTGGGCTATTCGCTGGCGATGGCAAAACACTGACATTCCTGTCTTGCAGGAAATCACGCTCAGAACGAGCAGTATAGCTGGTGGCATTGTCATGCTGGAGGGTCATGTCAGGATGAGCCTGCAGGAAGGGTACCACATGAGGGAGGAGGATGTCTTCCCTGTAACGCACAGCGTTGAGATTCCCCGCGATGACAACAAACTCAGTCCGATGATCCTGTAACACACCGCCCCAGACCATGACGGACCCTCCACCTCCAAATCGATCCCGCTCCAGAGTACAGGCCTCGATGTAACACACATTCCTTCGACGATAAACGCAAACCCGACCATCAACCCTGGTGAGACAAAACCGCAACTCGTCAGTGAAGAGTACTTTTTGCCAGTTCTGTCTGGTCCAGCGACGGTGGGTTTGTGCCCATAGGCGACGTTGTTGCCGGTGATGTCTGGTGAGGACTTGCCTTACAACAGGTCTACAAGCCCTCAGTCTAGCCTCTCTCAGCCTATTGCAGACAGTCTGAGCATTGATGGAGGGATTGTGCGTTCCTGGTGTAACTCGGGCAGTTGTTGTTGCCAACCTGTACCTGTCCCGCAGGTGTGATGTTCAGATGTACCGATCCTGTGCAGGTGTTGTAACACATGGTCTGCCACTGCGAGGACAATCAGCTGTCCGTCCTGTCTCCCTGTAGCGCTGTCTTAGGCGTCTCACAGTACGGACATTGCAATTTATTGCCCTGGCCACATTTGCAGTCCTCATGCGTTTTTATATTTTCCGGGTCAAGGTTTGGCTTTTTCAAGAGAAGCTTTATCACTGCCACTTTTAGTGAGTTTGGTACACATCCGGTGATAGAGAGCTGTTTATTATGTTCAACATAGGAGGGCCAAGCACAGGAACAGCTCCTTCAGCAGTTTAGTAGGAATAGGAATCCATATGCAGCTTGAAGGATTAGAGGCCATGATTATTTTCATCATTGTGTCAAGAGATATAGTACTAAACACT
>NW_019944238.1:30267-38470 GCF_002910315.2 Salvelinus sp. IW2-2015 | reverse complement strand
CATGCGTCCTTGCAGCATGCCTAAGACACGTTCATGCAGATGAGCATGAGGACCCTGGGCATCTTTCTTTTGGTGTTTGTCAGAGTCAGTAGAAAGCTCTCTTTAGTGTCCTAAGTTTTCTTAACTTCACCTTAATTGCCTATCAATCAATCAATCAATTTTATTTTTTATATAGCCCTTCGTACATCAGCGCTAATATCTCGAAGTGCTGTACAGACACCCAGCCTAAAAACCCCAAACAGCTAGTAATGCAGGTGTAGAAGCACGGTGGCTAGGAAAAACTCCCTAGAAAGGCCAAAACCTAGAAGAAACCTAGAGAGGAACCAGGCTATGAGGGGTGGCCAGTCCTCTTGCTGCTGTGCCGGGTGGAGATTATAACAGAACTATGCCAAGATGTTCAAAAATGTTCATAAGTGACAAAGCATGGTCAAATAATAATCATGAATAATTTTCAGTTGGCTTTTTCATAGCCGATCATCAAGAGTTGAAAAACAACAGGTCTGGGACAGGTAGCGGTTCCATAACCGCAGGCAGAACAGCTGAAACTGAAATAGCAGCAAGGCCAGCGGACTGGGACAGCAAGGAGTCACCACGGCGCGCGAGTCCGACGCATGGTCCTAGGGCCCAGGTCCCTCGAGAGAAAGAAAGAGAGAAGGAGAAAATTAGAGAGAGCCAAGATTTCAAAATTTCCATAAATGACAAGCATGGTCAAATAATAATCAGGAATAAATCTCAGTTGGCTTTTCATAGCCGATCATTAAGAGTTGAAAACAGCAGGTCTGGACAGGTAGGGTTCCGTAACCACAGGCAGAACAGTTGAAACTGGAATAGCAGCAAGGCCAGGCGGACTGGGGACAGCAAGGAGTCACCACGGCCGAGATCCCACGTATGGTCAGGCTCAGGTCCTCCGAGAGAAAGAAAAGAGAGAAGGAGAAAATTAGAGAGAGCCAAGATTTTCAAAATGTTCATAAATGACAAGCATGGTCAAATAATAATCAGGAATAAATCTCAGTTGGCTTTTCATAGCCGATCATTAAGAGTTGAAAACAGCAGGTCTGGGACAGGTAGGGTTCCGTAACCACAGGCAGAACAGTTGAAACTTGAATAGCAGCAAGGCCAGGCGGACTGGGGACAGCAAGGTGTCATCATGCCGGTAGTCCTGACGTATGGTCCTAGGCTCAGGTTCTCAGAGAGAAAGAGAGAACGAGAGAATTAGAGAGAGCATACTTAAAATCACACAGGACACTGGATAAGACAGGAGAAGTACTCCAGGTAACCAACTGACCCTAGCCCCCCGACACAAACTACTGCAGCATAAATACTGAGGCTGAGACAGGAGCGGTCAGGAGACACTGTGGCCCCATCCGAAGAAACCCCGCGACAGGGCCAAATAGGAAGGATATAACCCCACCCACTTTGCCAAAGCACAGCCCCCGCACCACTAGAGGGTAATCCTCAACCACCACACTTACAATCCTGAGACAAGGCCGAGTATAACCCACAAAGGTCTCCACCACAGCACAAACCAAGGGGGGCGCCAACCCAGACAGGAAGATCACGTCAGTAACTCAAACCCACTCAAGTGACGCACCCCTCCTAGACGGCAATGAAGACCAGCCACAAGCACATGACTCAGCCCCTGTAACAGGGTTAGAGCAGAGAATCCCATTGGAGAGAGGGGAACCGGCCTGGCAAGACAGCAAAGGCGGTTCGTTGCTCCAGAGCCTTTTCCGTTCACCTTCACACTCCTGGCCAGGCTACAACCTCAATCATATGCCTACTGAAGAGATAAGTCTTCATAAAGACTTAAAGTGAGACCGAGTCTGCGTCCTCCACATGGGTAGGCAGACTGTTCCATAAAAATGAGATTATAGGAGAAAGCCCTGCCTCCCGCTTTTGCTTAGAAATTCTAGGGACAATTAGGAGGCCTGCGTCTTGTGACCGTTAGCGTACCTATTGGTATGTACCCGCGACCAACTCGGAAAGATAGGTAGGAGCCAGCCCATGTAACGCTTTATAGTTAACAGTAAAACCTTGAAATCAGCCCTTGCCCTTAACAGGAACCAGTGTAGGGAAGCTAGCACTGGAGTAATATGATCAAATTTCTTGGTTCTAGTCAGAGATTCTAGCAGCCGTATTTACACTAACTGAAGTTTTTAGTGCTTTATCCGTAGCCGGAAAAGTAGAGCATTGCAGTATCTAACCTAGAAGTAACAAATGCATGGATTAATTTTTTCTGCATCATTTTTGACAGAAAATTTCTGATTTAGCAATGACGTAGATGGAAAAAAGCTGTCCTTGAAACAGTCTTGATATGTTCGTCAAAAGAGAGATCAGGCTCAAGAGTAACGCCCAGATCCTTCACATTTATTTGAGACGACTTTACAACCATCAAGATGAATTGTCAGATTTAACAGAAGATCTCTTTGTTTTCTTGGGACCTAGAACAACATCTCTTTTTGTCCGAGTTTAAAAGTAGAAAAGTTTTCAGCCATCCACTTCCTTATGTCTGAAACACCAGGCTTCTAGCGAGGCAATTTTGGCTTCACCATTTTTCATTGAAATGTACAGCCGTGTCATCCGCATAGCAGTGAAAGTTAACATTATGTTTCAATAACATCCCCAAGAGGTAAAATATATAGTGAAAAACAATAGTGGTCCTAAAACGGAACCTTAGGAACACCGAAATGTACAGTTGAATTGTCAGAAAACAGACCATTCACAGAGACAAACTATATCTTTCCGACCAGGTAAGATCTAAACCAGGCCAAACTGTCCGTTAGACCAATTTGGGTTCCGATCTCTCCAAAAGAATGTGGTGATCGATGTGTCAAAGGCCAGCACTAAGCTCTATAGCACGAGGACAGATGCAGACCCTCGGTCTGACGCCATTAAAAGGTCATTTACCACCTTCACAAGTGCATCTCAGTGCTATGATGGGGTCTAAAACCAGACTGAAGCATTTCGTATACATATTTGTCTTCAGAAAGGCAGTGAGTTGCTGCGCAACAGGCTTTCTAAAATCTTTGAGAGAATGGAAGATTCGATATAGGCCGATAGTTTTTTATATTTTCCGCGGTCAAGTTTGCTTTTATTCTCTCTAAGTGTCTCTCCCGATCCCAGGCCCTCGCAGAGCTGTGCAGATCCAGGACAGCTAAGCCCTGGAGGAATACGCAGATTCAAAGAGGAGTCCGTAATTTGCTTTCTAATGGTCATGATCTTTTCCTCAAAGAAGTTCATGAATTTATTACTGCTGAAGTGAAAGCCATCCTCTCTTGGGGAATGCTGCTTTTTAGTTAGTTTCGCAACAGTATCAAAAAGAAATTTTGGATTGTTCTTATTTTCCTCGATTAAGTTGGAAAAGTAGGATGAGCGAGCAGCAGTGAGGGCTCTTCGGTACTGCACGGTACTGTCTTTCCAAGCTAGTTGGAAGACTTCCAGTTTGGTGTGGCAAACTAGTGTCTGTAAGCTGTTCGTGTCGACCGTTCCACAGGTGCATGTTTATTAATTCTTTATGGTTCATTGAACAAGCACGGGAAACAGTGTTTAAACCCTTTACAATGAAGATCTGTGAAGTTATTTTGGATTTTTACGAATTATCTTTGAAAGTCAGGGTCCTGAAAAAGGGACGTTTCTTTTTTTGCTGAGTTGACAAACATGTACAAATCACTCATCAACAATCTGATTTAGAGTGTGTGTGTGGGCAGTGGTGTAAAGTACTTTAAGCAAAAATACTTTAAAGTAGTACGTAAATAATTTTTTGGGGTATCTGTACTTTACTTTACTATTTTTATTTGTGACTACTTTTACTTTTATTTTCACTACATTCCTTATGAAAATATTGTACTTTTTACTCCGTACATTTTCTTTGACACCCAAAAGTACAAATAGACCAATTCACACACTTATCAACCAAACCTCCCTGGTCATCCCTACTGCCTCTGATCTGGCGGACTCACTAAACCGACATGCTTTGTTTGTAATTTATGTCTGAGTGTTGAAGTGTGTCCCTGGCTTTACGTAAATAAATTAAAAACACAAAATGGTGCCATCTGGTTTGCTTAGTATCAGGAACTTGAAATGATTTATACTTTTACTTTTCATACTTAAGTATATTTTAAACCAAATACTTTTAGACTTTTACTCAAGTAGAATTTTACTGGCTGCCTTCTTCTTTTACTTGAGTCATTTGGGAGGGAGGGAGAAAGAGAGGTAGAGAGAGAAGGGAGAGAGAGAGATGGAGAGAAAGAGAGAGGTAGAGAGAGTAGAGAGAGAGAGGTATCTTTACTTTTACTCAAGTATGACAACTGGGTACTTTTTCTACCACTGTGTGTGGGTGTCTGGATTGGAGCGTTGACTCAAGCACATCTTAGATATTATAGCTGATGATGAATTATGTCAACTTTTTCCAGTCAATTAACTTTGACTTCTTTAGCTAACAATACCTAGAGCCTGAACCAGCCATGTCCACACCCTGCATGTAAGACATCTTAACCCTATCCTGTCCCCACTACACAGCAGAAAGACAAGGAATGAAGGACAATCAGCCAAATGAGACACACAAACACACTACTTTAAAGTGTACGTAAATAATTTTTTGGGGTATATGCTAACATCCTCTTTTAAACTAGGCTAACTAATTCCTTCTTCTCATCTCTCTTTGACTCTCCCCACACTTCTTTATTTCCTTTTTAATTTCTTCTTTCTTTACCTCCTCCTCTACATCGTCTCTTTTACCCTCTCACACTACATATATGTACTCTTTTCTCACTCTCTCTCTCCCTCCTATCCTTTCTCCCCGTACCCTCTCTCTCTCTCTCCTCTCTTCGCATTCTCCCCCCTCTCCCTCTCTCCCCTTTCCTCCTCCTATCCTACCTCCTCTCTTCCTTCCTCCCCTTTCTTCTCCTTCCACTCTCTCCCTCTCCCCTTTCCTCTCAATCCTCTCAAGTACCACGCTCAACCTATCCGTACTCCCTATCTAGCCATCTCTCTCTATCCCCTCCTCTCCTATCCCCCCCCCCCTACCCTCCCCATTAATCCTCTCTTCTACTCCACCTCACTCCTCTCTTCCCCTCCTCCTCCCCCCTATTCATCCTCTCTTATCTCACTCTCCAACTCTTCCCTCTCCCCACCACAGCCCCTCCTCACCCCATTCTCCTCCTTCTATCCTCTCCTCCCATGCCCCTGCCTCTCCTTCTCCTACCTCTCCTCTCACTCTCCTCCCCTTCCTCTCTCCCCCTTCTCCCTCCCTAGCCTTCAGTACTCCCAGTGATCCAGATAGTGTTATGAGACTCTGAAGGCCAGCAGGAGGGGCAAGAAGGGGAGGACCACTGTGAAGACTGGTGGAGCAGGTATCCGACAAGACAGACATTTTTGCCGATCACCCCAGTATCGCTTGAAGTGCGGGGGCTCTGTGCGGTACTCTGGCGGACACTTAACCTAGCGCTGTGGAGTCTCGGCCGGACGATACTGCACATGCTTTTGTTGTCAGATCTTGTAGGGTCATGTTGAGGTGTCGCGAGAGTGTGTCCCCGCTCTGAGGCTTTACGTAAAACAGATGTTGAGAAGAACACGAATAAATTGGTGCATCGGGTTCGTGCTCAATTCAGTACTCAGCGGTGTGGGAAACTCTCTCTCGGGAAATGCCAATTTGAGTGCCTACCTCTGGTTATGTCTGTGTAGCTTCATCGGCCGGAGCTTAACGCGTTAAATTACGCGGCTGTGGAGTCTGGATCTCGAGGCAACCACAAAGGAATGTAGCGTAGTCCTTCTTAGACTTTTTAGCTCGAACTAATCCGGAGTAAGATGGTAGTCTTTTCGGCACGCCGCTAAGTCCGGTGGGAAGTCTCGGCTGGTCGCTATCCGCGTGGTGGCCGTTGCGGCCTTCGTTGCGTAATCTATTGAAGAGAACAGACCTCAATATGTGGAATGGGAGAGTGTGTTTATGAATAGAGGAGGAGGTATACCCGAGAAGAGAAGGGAGGAGAGAGAGATGGAGAAGAAAGAGAGAGGTAGAGAGAGTAGAGAGAGAGAGGTACCTTTTACTTTTACGCAAGTATACAACTGGGTACTGATTTTTGGGGGGTCAAGGATCAATATTCAATGTCATTAAATTAGGATATCGTTGGCAACATTTCCCACAGACAGCCGTGTAAATGCATTAATATCAATTATACATCAGACTATACATGTGACTTTGGTAAAAATAACTCGTACATAATGGTCAGCTTGTTATTGAGTGGTAATGTCTTGATAAACTGGGTACATTAAGGTGGTATAGGCCTAGTCAATACAGGTGATGTAATTGAGTCATTGATCTTAGTCTTTAGCTGCATCAGCTGTGGCGGTTATCGGGGTCCATCTGGACGTACAGATGTTCCTGGGAAAGTATCCAACTGCATTGGACTCTCCATCTGGGCAATATAGAGGCCTCTGGGGAAGTATTCCAGACTGCTCTCGACTCCATCTGGGACGTACAGAGCTTGGGAAAGCTATTTCAGACTGCTTGACTTCCATCTGGGACATTCAGAGCCTTGGGGACGTATCTCAGACTGCTGACCTTCATCTGGGGACGTCACAGAGCCTTGGGGGAAAGTATTTACAACTGCTGTGACTTCGCTCAGTGCTGGGACGTACGAGAGCCTTGGGGAAAGTAGTTATTCACGCGCGATTGCGAAGCGTTGACCTGCTTGAAACTTACCATCTGGGACGCTACAGGAGCCTTGGGGAAAGTATTCACACAGCAATGCTTGACTTCTCCCATATGGTTACAAGATTTATAATGACGCACTTGCGATGGGAAATATTGCACAGAACTAGAGAGCGTGTGACTTCTCAATACTGGGACTTCTTACACGCACGCACGTTTGAAGTGTGAAAAGTATTTTTGACAATCTCTGCTTCGTATTAGTCCATTCTAGGGACGTACAAGAGCATTATGAGGGCGAATAGTTATGATGCCACATGACCCTACTTGACTCGCATGCAGGGACGTACCGAGAGCCTTGGTCCGGAGCAAGCGACTTCCAGACTGCTTTGAGCTTCCACCATATGACCGTTGACAGAGAGGCCATCTAGGCGTAAACCAGTCTATATCAGAGCTGCTTGACTCTCCATCTGGGACATACAGAGGCCTTGGGGGTCCCTACTTACCTAGCGCTTAGACTATCCATCTGGGCTCTACAGAGCCTTGGGGAAAGGTCATAAGTAGAAGAACAGACGGACATTCGCAAAGGCACTAGATGCCGAGACACCTATAGAGAAGATTTGGAGGGGACACACGATACACTACAGACCAGACTGAGCTTAGAACTCTACCATACTGGGCACACCAGACACACAAATAGAGACCTCTCCCGAGGCGGAGAAGCTTATTCCAGAACTGCTTGACTTTCCATCTGGGACATATAGACCTTCGGGGAAAGTATTCAGACTGCTTGAGCTTCCATCTGGGGACACTACAGCACGCCTATCGGGAAGTAATCAGACTGCTTGACTTCCATCTGGGACGTAGCGCCTTGGGGAAAAAGTATGTCCACTACAGATGACTCTCGAACTCTACCATTGGGAACATACAAGCGGCCTTGGGGAAAGTCCATATCAATGCTTGACTTCCATCTGGGACATACATGCGCCTTGGGGAAAAGTATTCAGAACTGACTTGACTTCCATCTGGGGACGCTCAAACGAGCCTTATGGGGAAAGTATTTCAACTGCTTGACATTCCATACCTAGAGCACACATACCAAGCCGACCTTGGGGGAACCAAGCTATCAGACTGCCTTGACTATTCACTCATCACAGGGCAGACACATACACAACGCCATTCGGGAAGACACAGTATTGCACAGCACTAGCTATCAACTTCATACACTGGGACATACATGCCGCATCTAGGGGGAAAGTATTCAGACTGTTGAACTCCGGATCTGGGACATACATCACCCACACAGCACGCCTTGGGTCATTGAGCACACACACCAACACCACACACACCAAGCACACCACACACCACACACACCAACACCCCACTACACACACAACCACGACCATCCACAACAGCCACACAAGGTTGAAGCATGTTATAGATGGTGTGTGTGAATTGAGAGTTTGACGAAGGGAATCTCTCTACTAAGCGCGCCTACTTGTGGCTTTTCAGGCAACACACATCACACACATCCATCAGGATCCACACAGCCCACCA
>NW_019944238.1:27385-30242 GCF_002910315.2 Salvelinus sp. IW2-2015 | reverse complement strand
ACACACACACACACACACACACACACACACACACACACACACAAACACACACACAATCCTCAATCTCCTGATTGTCTTGTCACGTTACCTTGTTAATCTCGTCTTATGCCACTTCTTTAATCAGCCTGACCTGTCCTGGTTATGATACCAATGTCACTAACTGAATGGTTCTGATACTAATATCACTGACTGGTTGTGATACTAATATCACTGATTGACTGGTTCTGATACTAATATCACTGTCTGGCCCTCTCTCCCCTTCTTTTTGGCAAATCTGACCACGACTCCATTTTGCTCCTCCCTGCCTACAAACAAAGACTCAAGAGAGAAGTTCTGGTAGTCAGGTCTGTGCAGCGTTGGTCCGACCAATCAGCATCCATGCTCCAGGACTGTTTTTGATCACGTGGACTTGAATATGTTCCGGGTCGACTCTGGGGATAACATCAATGAATATGCCGACTCAGTCACCGGACTCATCAAACAATGCATAGATGATGTGATACCTGTATGATTAAACAGCACAAAGACGACCTATGAACCTACGCAGATCGATCAAGATGGTGAAACACAAGTATAGGGCCAAAGTTAAGGAGCAATTCAGAGGGTCGGACACGAGGCGTATGTGGGAGGGGCTCCTAACGATCACGGATTCCAAAAAGAAAGCCAGCCACGATGCGGACACCAACGCTGCCCTACCGGACTAAATAAACACAATCCAACAACGACTCTGAGCTGCCGAGGACAAGATGAGCTATTTACTTACGGTCTCCACGGAGGACGTATGTAAGTCATTCAAACTTGTTAACCCTCACAAAGCTGCCGGCCCAGACGTCGTCCCTAGCCGCGCCCTCAGAGCATGTGCAGACCAGCTGGCTGTTGTGTTTTTGGACATTTTTAATCTCTCTCTAGCTCAGGCCACTATCCCCACCTGCTTCAAGATGTCCACTATCATCCCAGTGCCCAAGAAGGGGAAAATAACTGACCTGAATGACTACCGACCCGTAGCAAGCGCTCACTTCCTTCAAGAGGCTAGTCAAATGTCATATGACCTCCTCCCTCCCGACACACTCGACCCTCTCCAATTCACCTACCACCCTGATAGATCCTCTGCTCCCCCTGTACCTGCTCCCCCTGCCCCCCGTGTTGTTGTGTCATAGACATAAATCCACTACAGCTGCGTGTCCTGTACCCCGATCCAATCATTCCTCAAAGACACCCACACACACTCAAGGAGCTAATGCATCTCTTCTTCTAGGCAGATTACTCATCAAGGTACACCACCTCCTGTACATGTGGCAGGTGGTTGGTGTGTGTTTTGTGTGTTTCTGTGTTTTTTCTTTGATGTTTCTGTGTGTTTCATGTGTGTGTTTCATGGTGTGTGTGTTTGTGTGTGTGGTGTTTCGGTTGTGTTTGTTGTGGTGTTCTCTGTTGTTTCTGTGTTGTTTCTGTGTTGTTTGTTGTGTGTGTGTGTGTGTGTGTTTCTGTGTGCGTGTTTGTTGTTGTGTGTTTCTGTGTGTGTGTTTTGTGTGTGTTTCTGTGTTTTTTCTGTGTGTGTTTTCTGTGTGTTGTTTTGCGTGGTGGTGTGTTTCGTGTGTGGTGTTGTGTTCTGTGTGTTCTTGTGTGTGGTGTTTCTGTGTTGTGTTTCTGTGTGTGTGTTTCTGGTGTTTTCTGTGTGTGTTGTGTTGAAAATGATAGTTTTTTAGTTGGCTTTCATTCATCTTCATAGTCTCTACGTCAAGTCCATTAAAAAAACAGCACACCATCCCATCACAGCCCACATGAAAAGCCTCTCTCTCCGCTACCTGCAAACCACCACCAAATCAGAGGAGGCTGGTGGGAGGTGCTACAGGAGGATGGGTTCGTTTGTAATGACTGGAATGGAATAAAAGTGAACGGTATCAAACAAATGAAAACGTACGGAAACCACACGTTTAAACTCCGTTCACCTGTATTTCCATTACGAGTCATATAAATGCTATCTGTGCTCCTATAGCCGGGGGGGGGGGGGGGGGGGTGTCCTACCACGCAGCCTCCTCTGCACCAAAATAGACCAGCTACACCTCTACCCTCTCAGACCACCACCAAATAACCAGCTAGACTCTACCTCTCCCCTCTACTCCTCAGACCACCACCCAGGCATATTCATGCTGAGTAAAATATTTTGGCCTGATGCTGAGCTCGTTTGTTATCGTAATTGGACACACAATGTCCTGGTGATGTGTGTGTGCCGTGAACAATTGTGGGTACGTACAGTGAGACTGTGCAAAGAGTGAACCCAAGTTCAAGTTTAAAAATGTGACGTGTTTTGCGTCCACAGGACGTCGACAAGCGGTCAAGTGCCAGCAATAGTTGTCTCCACTAACACAAGTCTGTCCACGTACATAGTCGTCCACTACATAGTCGTTCCATACATAGTCGTCCACTACATAGTCGTCCAACTATATCGTCCACTACATAGTCGTCCACTAATACTAGTCGCGTCCATCTACATGTCAGTCCACTAAGCATGTCGTCTACATCGTACAATAGTCGATCCATACATAGTCGTCCACTAAAGTCCGTCCACTACTTAGTCGATCCACACGGGCAAACAGATTATTTTAAACAATATCTAGGAAATTGAATTGAACCACAAGTCTTATGCGAACTAAACTCTCCGATAAGCCCATTTGCCCTCCGACCACAAATGAGTGAGCAAGGCCATCTTAATGAACGGTAACTTAACCATTGAGTTGTTTTTCTTAATCCTTACCATAACCAATCAGAATTAAATCCTGAACTTAATTAACCTAACCACCATGATCCTTAACCAATGGAATACAACTACAGTTTGTTTGACTCCAATAATCCTTAATTT
>NW_019944238.1:21440-26658 GCF_002910315.2 Salvelinus sp. IW2-2015 | reverse complement strand
CCACTACGCAGGTGCGTCCTTGTGACCCCCCGATCACGATCATTGTCCTTTCAATGAAATGAACATGCAGTAAGGAGAATAGCACCTATTTATGTAACCACGCCCATGCACTGATGTACGCAGCTGTCTTGCCCCGGCACGGTATTGGTTCAGCAAGATTCGAGCGTTTTCACAATGTTTATGCATCTCTTGATTATGAGTTCCATACGGCAAGAGTGAGGGTGGCGACGCGAAAGACCAAATCACATTGCTAAGTGTAAGAATGGCTCATTCATAGGGGCCGACGGCGGAGATTAGTGAATACGGGATCCTGGTGGACGGTCCATACCCTTAAACCCTAACCGTCTACCCTTTACCAGAACCCCTCTTGTGTAGCAATAATACCACCCCCCCCTCGTTTATACATATGTCTAACATGAACGATGCAGATCTAATGCAGGATGACAGATGGTTTTGGAACATCCTGGCGTATTGTCCCAGGTGAGTTCCCTAGTGTTGTTTCTGGTGTTGTTCTGTTTGCTTAGACTTTTTTGACTTCCTCACGGAGCGAGCAGTGTATGTTGTTTTCTGTACATTATGATGTTGTCTGTTGTTTCATGTGTGTGTTTTGTGTGTGTGTGTTTCGTGGTGTGTGTTGATGTGTTTGTCGGTGTTTCTTGTGTTTCTGTGTTTTTCTGTGTGTGTGTGTTGTGTGTGTGTGTGTGTTTCTGTGTGCGTTTTGTTGTGGTGGTTTCTGTGTGTTGTTTGTGTGTGTTTCTGTGTTTTTCTGTTGTTGTTTTCTGTGTGTTGGTTTGGTGGTGGTGTGTGTGTTCGTGTGTGTGTGTTGTGTTCTGTGGTTTGTGTGTGGTGTTTCTTGTTGTTTTCTGTGTGTGTGTTTCTGTGTGTTGTTCTGCTGTGTGTGTGTTGAAAATGAATGTTTTTAGTTGGCTTTCCATTCATCTATCCATAGTCCTCTTACCGTCAAGTCCATTAAAAAACAGCACACCATCCATCACAAGCCCACATGAAAGCCTCTCTCCCGCTACCCTGCAAACCACCACCAAATCAGAGGAGGCTTGGTGGGAGGTGCTACAGGAGGATGGGTCTCGTTTGTAATGACTGGAATTGGAATAATGGAACGGTATCAAACAAATGAAACGTACGGAAACCACACGTTTAAACTCCTTCCACCTTATTCCATTACAGTTCATATATAATGATCTGTGCTCCTATAGCCAGGGGGGGGGGGGGGGGGGGGTGTCCTACCACAGCAGCCTCCTCTGCACCAAAATAGACCCAGCTACACCTCTACCCTCTCAGACCACCACCAAATAAACCAGCTAGACTCTACCTCTACTCCCTCTACCTCCTCAGACCACCACCCAGGCATATATCATGCTGAGTAAAATAATTTTGGCCTTCGATGCTGAATGTGTTGTTATCGTAATTGGACACATAATGTCTGTGTGATGTGTGTGTGCCGTGACAATTGGTGGGGTACGTACAGTAGACTGTGCAAAAGATGAACCACAATTCAAGTTTAAAAATTGACGTGTTTTGCGGTCCACAGACGTCGGGGACAAGGCGTCATAGTGTCCACCTTAGCAATAGATTTCTCCATCTAACATATAGTCTGTCCACGTTACATAGGTCTTCTCACCTATCATAGTTCGCTTTCCAACATATCGTGCCACTACATAGATCGGTCCACACTATCATCGTCCTACTACATATGTCGTCCACTCAATATATGTCGCTCATCATTACATAGTCAGTCCACCTCATCGTCGTTCACGTACATAGTCGATCCAACTACATAGTCGTCCACTACATAGTCGTCCACTACGGGCAAACAGATTTATTTTTAAACAATATCTAGGAAATGAGATTGAACCCACAGTCTATGGAACTAAACTCTCCGATAAGCCCATTGTGCCCTCCGACCACAATGAGTGAGCAAGGCCAGTCTTAATGAACGGCTAAACTTAACCATTGAGTTGTTTTTCTTAATCCTTACCATAACCAATCAGAATTAAATCCTGAACTTAATTAACCCTATCCCAAACCATAATCCTTAATTTAACCAATTGGAATTAATGCCTGAACTTAACCCTAGGAGTTATTTCTGTTTTTTAACCCTATCCCAAACCTTAACCCTTAACTTAAAGGGATTCTCCAGTACTTTTGTATACTGAATCCCATTGGCTGGATCTCTAATTTCTAGGGGGTTGGACCACATGAGCGGGAAATGTAGGATAAACAGCTTCCAGAAAACAGTATCTTTACAGTCGCGTTCAAACTAGGTATTTCAAGGCTAATTGAGATAAAGCAGTAATTCTGCTCATAGATTATGCATGTATGAACTACACATTGACACAACCAGCCCAAAGAGGGAGGTTAAAAAATACTCACTAGTCGCCAAAATACCGGAGACAGTCAGAATTAATGCCTTAAAGGCCCAGTGCAGTCAAAAACTTGATTTCCTGTGTTTTATATATATTTCCACACTATGAAGTTGGAATAATATAGTGACATTGTGACTGGTAAATGATTATACCATAATCTAGTCCATGTATTCTTACTGTGGGATTCCAGTTCCATGTTTTACAGTAGCCAGACAGTGTGATTATGTTTTACAGTAGCCAGACAGTGGGAGTGATCATGTTTTACAGTAGCCAGACAGTGTGATTATGTTTTACAGTAGCCAGACAGTGGGAGTGATCATGTTTTACAGTAGCCAGACAGTGGGAGTGATCATGTTTTACAGTAGCCAGACAGTGGGAGTCGTGATCATGTTATACAGTACCAGACAGGGGATGATCATAGTTTTACAGTAGCCAACAGTGTTGACATGTTGTACTTTAGTTTTGACACGGTGAGCCCCACCCTAAGAATCACAGTTAGCGCCCCATAAGAATCAAGCTAGCACCTCATTAAGGAATCCAATTAGCCCCCCATAAGGAAACACATAGCACCCCCATAAGGAATCACAGTTAGCGCCCCCATAAGGAAATCACAGTAGCGCCCCCCATAGGAATCACAGGTAGCGCCCCCCATTAAGGGATCACAGTTCAATAGGCGTTCACTGTGCGCCTCCTCAAGAATGATACACAGTTTAAGCGGAGCCCCCGATAAGGAAACACAATATCGTGCCGCCCATACGACGAACACGTTTAGGCCGTCGCCGCCGCTCATTAAGAATCAACACAACCAACAGCCCCTCTTAACAGAACTTCAGTATTAGACTGCCGCTCATACGAATCACAATTGTCCTAAAATCTCCTTCTCTCATCACGATCACGTAATCAAACAGAATATTAACGTACTCTCACTCACGCCGCAATAGAATCACAGTCTAGCGCCCCCCATTAAGGGGATCACATTATGATTTCAGCGCCCCCCATTAAGAATCACGCTTAGCACCCCATTAAGGAAACAGCAGTTTAGCGGCCGTCCCATAATAAGCGAGTCACAGTAGCGCCCCCATTATACACACACTGGGCGCCCCATTAAGGATGGAACAGCTTATTCTGCCTCTAATAAGAATAAAACTGAGGCGTCTTTCATCATCCGAGTAAAGTTCAAACTGCTGTGTGACTAGTCAAGGTGAGGGAGGGCGAGTGAGGGGAAATAAATGCCCATTAGGGCTTGACAAGACGAGTGTCCGAATGAGGTTGTAATTGTGTGTTATAAGATTGATCTTGTTTTCTCTTCAAATTAAAGACAAGGCGAGTCCATTGTAACACGACAATTACTACAATATTCATATATTTCATACAGGTGCAGCTCTTATCGTTTTGCTATTGAAGATATTTAGGTGCAAAATACCTGTAGCCAAGTTCACTCTCAACAATGAGTATTTGGTCTCAAAGATTGCAGAGCTGAATAGCTCGTGCAGTCACTAACGCATATGCGATTTGTGTGTCTCTGGTGGTGGTGTTGTTAGAGTTGGTCGTTACGCACCCTTACTGGATATCCGAAGACTCAGCCCTCAATAGCCATAATTGAGGAACTAGTCAATTTGCGATTCCAAATATGCGAGATTAATTCTACACACCAAATAGCAGGGAGATGTATGTGTCATAGTCTTATATGCGTTGGAATTAAGGGTAGACGACGGAGATAACATGGTACTGATTTTAAGCACGCACGAGTTGTTGCTAGTCTTAATTCTAATTATAGCATAGCTCAACCTTGTCTTAAAGAGTTGAGAGTATCAGGATGTTTGTGGGAGCGTTGATGGTGTAGTCATAAGCTCATGTCCATATGTTTGGCTGCGAAACGTCTACATAAAGTAAGCTTTTACGGTAAAGTCTTTACCCTCTGTCTCTTGCGGCGCAAGTGACAATTACAAAAAAATATTTGACTATAGCTCGATGGTTGTATTATCCGGGCGATGACATGGTATTCTATAGTTGTTTTTATCTTATAGACCCAGCGTTAAAGGCACATGGCTGCATTTGGCACCAAACATATAAGAATCTTTGTAAAGTCACGACGTTGGACGACGTCAATTAAACCACCCGAAGCATATATGCTTGAAAACGACAGCACACTAGATGATACAGGCGAGCGTGCTCTATACTGTTGAACCTGCCTCCTCCGTGGAGGGAAGTCAAAAAAGTCTTAAGACGGTGTGTTGAGTGATCGGCGGTGCATGCGTCCCAAATCTGTCCTTCTTAGTCCTATGTTGACATTTAAAAGGGCCATCAAAATGTGTTGGTTTAGTGGTAATTACAAAGTTAGTGTTTCTTGGGTTAGGGTAGGGGTTAGGTGGTTTGTATTGTGTGTGTGCTTGTTGTCGTATGTGGACGGCCTCAAGATATCCGTATGGTGTTATGTCGACTTGTAATTGGCGCGCCATGTTCGGCTTCCAGTGCGAATGTTGATGGTCAGCGGTGCACTCACGTGCGTTCATGTGATGTGAGGAGATGTGTGCTAGTGCTCTCCTCGTGGTGCTTCTGAGGGCCAAGATACAAGCCACATCAACGTACATAAATAGGCTATTTTCTGTAATAGGCCATTTGTTTTGCCTTCAGCTAAAAATATAATACATAAAAGAGATGCGGCTATTTATGAGAAGAAGGGAGTAATGCGGGAATATCTCTCTGGTCGAAAAATAAATTAGGGATTAGTTAATTTTTAAAATTGTTTTATAAGGTAACTACGACATTGACCACATTTCAATCAAATAGCGTATTGTATATCGTCGTTTATTGAATGATGAATGATTTAGGCA
>NW_019944238.1:8462-21415 GCF_002910315.2 Salvelinus sp. IW2-2015 | reverse complement strand
TGTGTGTGTGTGTGTGTGTGTGTTGTGTGTGTTGTGTGTTGTGTGTGTTTGGTGTGTGTGTGTGTGTGTGGGTGCTTGGACTGTGAGCGTGGTGTGTGCTGTGAGCGTGGTGTGTTGTGGTTGAGATATGTGTGTGTGTGTATGTTTCGCTCTGTGACTGAGATATGCTGCGACTGAGCTCCACTGGACCACAACACAACAGAACGTCGCTTACCGAATGCAACTCACACCAATGGTATTTCCCCCAACACAACACAACAAAACAGAGCTTTGCTTTCCAGTCGCCGTTCCGACCATTATTTTTGAGCCGTTCTCCTGTCAGCAGCTTCCTGTGACTCACGCCAATGGTATTTCCCCAACACAACACAACACAACAGAACAGAACAGAAAGTTGCATACCTAATGCAACACCAACTGTATTCTCCAACACAACTGACACCAAGACTGCTCCCCAACAAAACACACATCAATACTGCTCCCCAACAAAACACACATCAATACTGCTCCCCAACAAAACACACATCAATACTACTCCCCAACAAAACACACATCAATACTGCTCCCCAACACAACTGACACCAGCACTGTTCCCCAACAAAACACACATCAATACTACTCCCCAACAAAACACACATCAATACTACTCCCCAACAAAACACACATCAATACTACTCCCCAACACAACTCACACCAGCACTCCTGGCAGGACATGGCACCCTATTCCTTACATTCTGTAGTGTATTTTGATCAGAGCTCTATGTGGCATTGCCTTATTCCTTACATTCTGTAGTGCACTTTGATCAGAGCTCTATGTGGCATTGCCTTATTCCTTACATTCTGTAGTGCATTTTGATCAGAGCTCTATGTGGCATTGCCTTATTCCTTACATTCTGTAGTGTATTTTGATCAGAGCTCTATTTGGCATTGCCTTATTCTTTACATTCTGTAGTGCATTTTGATCAGAGCTCTATGTGGCAACCCCTGAGGGCTCTAGCCTAAAGGAGCATAATGAAATCGAGTGACATTTTGGAGAGACAGAGGGTAGAGACCCACCGGTACCAGTCAAAAGTTTGGACACATACTCATTCAAGGGTTTTTCTTTATTTTTTTGCTATTTTCTACATTGTAGAATAATAGTTAAGATATTACAGCTATTAAATAACACATATGGTATCATGTAGTAAGCAATAAAGTGTTAAACAAATCAAAATACATTTTAGATTATTCAAAGTAGCCACCATTTGCCTTGATGACAACTTTGCACACGCTTGGCATTCTCTCAAACAGCTTCACCTGGTATGCTTTTCCAACAGTCTTGAAGGAGTTCCCACATATGCTGAGCATTTGTTGGATGCTTTTCCTTCACTTTGCAGTCTAACTCATTCCAAACCATCTCAATTGTGATTGTGGAGGCCAGGTCATCTGATGCAGCACTCCATCACTCTCCTTCTTGGTAAAATCCCTTACACAGCCTGTAAGGTGTGTTGGGTCATTGTCCTGTTGAAAACCAAATGATAGTCCCAAAACCTACTTGCCCTCCAGGACATCTACAGCACCCGATGACACAGGAAGGCCAAAAACATAGTCAAGGACAACAACCACCAGAGCCTGTTCACCCCGCTATCATCCAGAAGGTGAGGTCAGTACAGGTGCATCAAAGCTGGGACCGAGAGACTGAAAAATAGCTTCTATCTTAAGGCCATCAGACTGTTAAATTGCCATCACTAGCACATTAGAGGCTTCTGCCTATTTACATCGACTTGAAATCACTAGCCACATTAATAAATGGAACACTAGTCACATTAATAATGTTTACATATTTTGCTTTACTCATCTCATATGTATATACTGTATAATATTATATGTGTGGCTCAGTTGGTAGAGCATGGCGCTTGCAACGCCAGGGTTGTGGGTTCATTCCCCACGGGGGGACCAGGATGAATATGTATGAACTTTCCAATTTGTAAGTCGCTCTGGATAAGAGCGTCTGCTAAATGACTTAAATGTAAATGTAAATATTCTACTGTATCTTAGTCTATGTATTACTCCTCTCATATGTATATACTGTATTATATTATATTCTACTGTATCTTAGTCTATGTATTACTCCTTCATATGTATATACTGTATTATATTATATCTACTGTATCTTAGTCTATGTATTACTCCTCTCATATGTATATACTGTATTAATTATATTCTACTGTATCTTAGTCTATTATTACTCCTCTCATATGTATATACTGTATTATATATATTCTACTGTATCTTAGTCATGTATTACTCCTCTCATATGTATATACTGTATATATCATATTCTACTGTATCTTAGTCTATGTACTTACTCCTCTCATATGTATATACTGTATTGTATTATATTCTACTGTATCTTAGTCTATGTATTACTCCTCTCATATGTATATACTGTATTGTATTATATTCTACTGTATCTTAGTCTATGCCGCTCTGACGTTGCTCGTCCAAATATTTATATATTCTTAATTCCATTCCTTTACTTAGATTTGTGTGTATTGTATGTATTGTTGTGAAATTGTTAGATATTACTTGTTAGGTATAACTGCACTGCTGGAGCTAGAAACACAAGCATTTCGATACACCCACAATAAATTCTGCTAAACATGTGTATGTGACCAATAACATTTGATTTGATCATCAAAAAGAAAGGAGGTTCAAGGCATTCTTCATATAATTAATTAATTATGGCCTTCGTCAGGGACGAAATGCGTCGGATTTTTAAAACTTTGTTTCTATTGAACATGCCATACTAATAAAGGCATTTTAATTACATATATGAAGAGTGCCTTGGTCCTCCTTTCTTTTTGATGACCAATTCACCCCTTTTACCAAAGAGCACCTTCTGTCTACCAAAATATCCTATTGTGTACCTTAGTAGCGCTTCCCTTCCTCCTCTTTCTAACATTTGATTTGATTTGACCAGATTGGATGACGTATCACTGCAGAATGCTGTGGTAGCCATGCTGGTTAAGTGTGCCTTGAATTCTAAATAAATAACCAACAGTGTCACTAGCAAAGCACCACTACACCATCACACCTCCTCCTCCATGCTTCACGGTGGGAACCACACATGCGGAGATCACCTATTGACCTACTCTGCGTCTCACAAGGACATAGCGGTTAGAATCAAAAATCTAAAAAAAGACAGATTTCCACCAGTCTAATGTCCATTGCTCGTGTTTCTTGGCCCAAGCAAGTATCTTCTTCTTATTGGTGTCCTTTAGTAGTGGTTTCTTTGCAGCAATTCGACCATGAAGGCCTGATTCACACAGTCTCCTCTGAACAGTTGATGTTGAGATGTGTCTGTTACTTGAACTCAATGAAGCATTTATTTCAGCTGCAATTTCTGAGGCTAGTAACTCTAATGAACATATCCTCTGCAGCAGAGGTAACTCTGGGTCTTCATATCCTGTGGGGGTCCTCATGAGAGCCAGTTTCTTAATAGCGCTTGATGGTTTTTGCGACTGCACTTGAAGAAACTTTCAAGGATCTTGACATTTTCCCGGATTGACTGACCTTCATGTCTTAAAGTAATGATGGACTGTCATTTCTATTTGCTTATTTGAGCTGTTCTTGCCATAAAATGGACTTGGTCTTTTACCAAATAGGGCTATCTTCTGTATAGCACCCCTACCTTGTCACAACACTACCGATTAGCTCAAATGCATTAAGAAGGAAATAAATTCCACAAATTAACTTTTAAGAAAGCACCCCTGTTAATTGAAATGCATTACAGGTGACTACCTCATGACGCTGGTTGAGAGAATGCCAATAGTGTGCAATATTGTCATCAAGGCAAAGGGTGGCTACTTTGAAGAATCTGAAATCTAAAATATAGTTTAATTTCTTTAACACTTTTTTTTGGTTACTACATGATTCCATAGGTGTTTTTTCATAAGTTTTGATGTCTTCACTATTATTGTACAATGTAGAAAACAGTAAAATAATAAAGAAAAACCCTGGAATGAGTAGGTGTGTCCAAACCTTTGACTGGTACTGTATATATGTATATTTTAGTGGGGCTCAAAACATACTGTCCATACTGTCAATCCATTATGACTTCTGCCACGTTCTGTAAGGACTGACTCTTTAGACGAGAAGCAAATACAGGGAGCGAACATTTAATGGAAATGGGCATCAAACAAAACAAGAACAGCGTCATGGCGGGGGGAACAAAACGACATTGTGACAGTAATGGGAAACAGGGAACAAAACTGAGGAACAGACAGATATAGAGGGGGCAATCAACAACGTGAAGTAGTCCAGGAGAGTCCAATGAGCGCTGATGCGTGTAATTATGGTGACAGGTGTGCGTAATGAAAGGCAGCCTAATGCCCTCGAGTGCCAGAGAGGGGGAGTGGCAGCAGGCGTAACACATTTAAAACAACTGGAAACTCGGAACTGGGAAGTCTCAGACTTCAGTGAGTTCAAGACAACTGGGTACTTGGAAAAAACTAGCTCCGACTGGGAAATTACTTTTTCAACCATCATCCAACTCGGAATTCCAAATTGGGAACTCGGGCCTCTTTCTAGAGCTACGACCTGACGTCATGTTCTTTTCTGAGTTCCCAATTGTCTTGAAAGCACCATAAATCCAGAGAATGCCAGACTTTCATGACAGAGTTTGATGTCAAAATTTGCCCACAAGAAGGACCGCCGCGCCACCTTCCTGTTCAAATGAGCAGAACAAGGTGAGTCCAAAAATGTCTTGTATGCTCCTGCATAAATTATGTAATATACCAGGGAGATATGTCTACTGTAGCTAAGAAAATAATACTAAGTGTACCTTGTGTAGGAAGCTGTTAGTAGCCCATGTGCCTCACCCTAATAATTTGGTCCCTTTCCCCCTCACAACTTAGCCTACTGTTCTGATTTGGTGGTGCACATGTAGCCTATAGCCTGTTTTAGAGAAATATCATCAATAATATTGTAAGAGCTTTCATTATCTGGTTATATGCCCCCTTTATTTATCCTTTGGTTCTGACTTGGTGCACAGGGAGAACGCTGTAAGAACGGCCCATGTTCTGAATTTTGTCGCTGTACATTTTCAGAAGTGCTGAACAAATAGTTATACTGACTACGTCCGTCGTCGCTCGCTCATTAATGTCTTAATCGAAATGACGGATTGCCTCTTATCCGCTCGTCGTTCCCTTATGCCATAGTTTGTAAGTCTCACCTGTCAGTAGAAACCGCATTTGTTTAAGCAAGTCGGCCACTTCAGCTATCTTTTTTTTTAAAGGCAGTAAATGAGGCTGAATTAACAATATTTGTATATAGATATGATATATTTCAGTCACAGCTTTACATCTAGAAATAAGAGAGAGACAGAGGAGTCCATTTTCAGCAGGCGTTAAGGCGTGTCTGTCACGATCGCTGACCAAGGCGCAGCGTGAGTGGAGTTCCACATCATTTTAATCAACTGAAACTCACCTAACAAAACAACAAACAGCCAAACGAAACGTGAAGCTACAGGTGTGCACTCAGGCAACTCAATGTAGACAAGATCCCACAACACACAGTCGTTAAGGGCGGTGCTAGTGTGTATAAACTGTCTGTCACGCTAGCGTTTTCAAGCCCTAACGCCAGGTTCGGCAATTTACCTGTGTTACATGTTACCTGTGATTATTGATTATTGAGTGCATTCGGAAAGCATTTGGACCCCTTCACTTTTTTTTCCCACATTTACAGACTTATTCTAAAATGTATTACATTTTTTTTTAAATCGTCATTAATGTACACACTATACCCCATAATGACAAAGCAAATAAAAAGCAGAAACATCTGATTTACATAAGTATTCAGACCCTTTGCTTTGAGACTCTAAATTGAGCTCAGGTGCATCCTGTTTCCATTGATCATCCTTGAGATGTTTCTACAACTTGATTGGAGTCTACCTGTGGTAAATTCAATTGATTGGATATGATTTGGAAAGGCACACACCTGTCTATATAAGGTCCCACAGTTGACAGTGCAGAGCCCCCAGAGACATGATTGTGTCGAGGCACAGATCTGGGGAATGGAACAAAAAAAATGTCTGCAGCATTGAAGGTCCCCAAGAACCAGTGTCTGAAATTAACTTTTTGGCTCCCCTGCCAAGGGGACTGGTAGATGAAAAAATCCACCAGCCAAGCATATTTTTTACCGGCTAAAATAATAAATTGCCTTTTTGTGTCACATATACATTAATTTCAGTACATTTCATTGCGATAATAAGGTTGAATACAAACTTAAAGAAGAGGCCAGAGCAACATTTGAAACAAAATAATTTAAATATATTGATTAACAGTTAATCAAATCAAGTTTATTTGTAGAGCACATTTAAAAAACAACTGTAGTTGACCAAAAGTGCTGTACAGAGTGAAAACATGCCAAACACACAATGGAATAAACAAAACATATCAGATACAATGAATAAGAGAATAACATTAATAATAATAATAATAATAATAAAAATAATAATAATAATAATAATAATAAAAAGAAGAAGAAGTCAAAGCAGAGCAACAACAATGGTAAGATACAATTATGAGAAGTGTCACGTTCCTGACCTTATTTCCTTTGTTTAGTCTTTATTTAGTTGGTCAGGACGTGAGCTGGGTGGGCATTCTATGTTATGTGTTTCTATGTTGGGTTCATTGTATTAGCCTGATATGGTTCTCAATCAAGGGCAGGTGTTTTACGTTTCCTCTGATTTAGAACCATATTAAGGTAGGCTGTTCTCACTGTTTGTTTGTGGGTGATTGTTGCCCGTGTCTGTGTTTGTACGCCACACGGTACTGTTTCGTTCGTTTGTTCCTGTTCGTGCGTTCATGTTTTATATGTTCTCAAGTTCAGGTCTGTTCACGTCGTTTATTGTTTTGTAGTTTGTTCAAGTGTTTTTTCGTCTTCGTTTAATAAACGATAGTATGTATTCAAACCACGCTGCGCTTTGGTCCGATCCTTGCTCCTCCTCAGACGAGGAGGAAGACGAACGTTACAAGAAGTGCAGTGGACATAGAACTGGTGCTCTCCTGATACGAAGGGGAAACAGGGGAAGCAGGTCTACAAATCCTTTACTTTGAGTAGAAATACCCTGATAAAATACAGGTAAATTAGAGACTTATCACATGCTGGATAATTTTGGCCGTGGCTAGATTTAATTTCCCAGCCTGAATACAACTGAAGAAGTCTTGAACTCAAAATTCTACCAAAGTATTTTCTATTAAATTTGAAGGTTTTGTAAACCTATCAGATGCTTAATCATTTTAATCAACTTAAACCTCATCAGACTCGTCACTC
Organism: Salvelinus sp. IW2-2015; assembly: GCF_002910315.2. NCBI lineage: Eukaryota > Metazoa > Chordata > Actinopteri > Salmoniformes > Salmonidae > Salvelinus > Salvelinus sp. IW2-2015. Next base: position 14,101 of record NW_019944238.1, on the reverse strand, counting down.
TCTACCGCAATCACCCTCTTTGCAAGGTCCATGACGTCTGGTCTCCTGCTCCTGACAGAGTCCTGGTGCCACAGCATCTCAGCTTTATCGGATCATACTCCCTGATCTCTGGAGAGGACAGCTGGACCAGACGGAGATCTGACAGTGTATCAGACTTTAGGTTGGACCGTCAAAGTTTCATGGTATTAAAACCTCTCTCACATTCAGCTGTGGAGGCAGGGAAGGACAGGAGCAGGTCAACCAATGCCAGCAAGTTCATGTATTTAGCAAAGATAGGTCTCCATTTTGTTATTTCATTTCTGTAAGCCATTTAACAAACTATTATGGACTAACAATGGGATTGGAGTTGATTCCAAGGCAATTTATATATCAAAAAGGACTTGTCATCTCCCGTCTGGATTACTGCAACTCGCTGTTGGCTGGGCTCCCTGCCTGTGCCATTAAACCCCTACAACTCATCCAGAACGCCGCAGCCCGTCTGGTGTTCAACCTTCCCAAGTTCTCTCACGTCACCCCGCTCCTCCGCTCTCTCCACTGGCTTCCAGTTGAAGCTCYCATCCGCTACAAGACCATGGTGCTTGCCTACGGAGCTGTGAGGGGAACGGCACCTCCGTACCTTCAGGCTCTATCAGGCCCTACACCCAAACAAGGCACTGCGTTCATCCACCTCTGGCCTGCTCGCCTCCCTACCTCTGAGGAAGTACAGCTCCCGCTCAGCCCAGTCAAAACTGTTCGCTGCTCTGGCACCCCAATGGTGGAACAAACTCCCCACGACGCCAGGTCAGCGGAGTCAATCACCACTTCCGGAAACACCTGAAACCCACCTTTTTAAGGAATACCTAGAATAGGATAAGTAATCCTTCTAACCCCCCCCCCCTTAAAAGAGTTAGATGCACTATTGTAAAGTGGTTGTTCCACTGGATATCATAAGGTGAATGCACCAACTTGTAAGTCGCTCTGGATAAGAGCATCTGCTAAATGACTTAAATGTAATGTAGAGGTAAAACATAAATACACAAATTGAAGCAAACACATATTTTGCCCGTTCTGATTGGCCGGGGGGGGGGGGGGGGGGGGCAAGCGTCAACACACCCACAATTTGTTTATGTATCAGAACACGCCTTCCGCGCCAATACCAGCAAGTGCACCGACAAGTGTAATAATGGAAATAGCAACAATATCCCTGAACCTTTAGCGCTAAATGTAAGACTGTTAGGTTTGTTAAAATGATCAAGGCACAAGGCGAGACCCAGATGCAGAAACAGGAGGCAGATGGTTGGAGTCTTACAATGTTTATTAATCCAAAGGGGTAACAAGAGAATGGTCATGGACAGGCAAAAGGTCAAGACCAGTTTAGAGTCCAGGAGGTACAGAGTGGCAGACAGACTCGTGGTCAAGGCAGGCAGAATGGTCAGGCAGGCGGGTAAAAAGTCCAGAAAACAGGCAAGGGTCAAAACCGGGAGGACTAGAAAAGGAGAATGCAAAAAGCAGGAGTACGGGGAAAACACGCTGGTTGACTTGGAAACATATCTCTCTCTTATCTCTCTGTCTCTTCTCTCTCTCTCTCTCTGTCTCTGTCTCTCTCTCTCTCTCTCTGTCTCTGTCTCTCTCTGTTCTCTCTCTCTCTCTGTCTCTCTGTCTCTCTCTTCTCTGCTTCTGTCTCTCTCTGTCTCTCCTCTCTCTTCTCTCTCTCCTGTCTCTCTGTCTCTCTGTCTCTCTGTCTCTCTGTCTCTCTGTCCTCTCTGTCTCTCTGTCTCTGTCTCTGTCTCTGTCTCTCTCTCTCTCCCTTTCTCTTTCCTCTCTCTCTCTCTCTCTCTTGCTCTGTAACTCTATCTTTCTCTGCCTGTCTGTCTCCTCTCTATCTGTCTCTCTGTCTCTCTGTTTTTTCTCACATGCTTCGTAAGCAAGTTGTAGACTAAATCCTTACGGACCATTTCCAACAATGAAGAGAGAAAGAAAATAGAGAAACTGTAACGCCTGTCGTCGGAAGGAGTGGACCAAAGCGCAGCGTGAAAAGGGTTCATGATTATTTATTTATCAAAAAACACTTGAACAAAGTAACAAAACGAAAGCGAACAGTTCTGTCAGGTAACAGAGACTAAACAGAAAATAACTCGCCACAAAACACAGGTGGGAAAAAGGCTCTAGTATGATTCCCAATCAGAGACAACGATAGACAGCTGCCTCTGATTGGGAACCACACTCGGCCAAAAACAAAGAAAACATAGAAATAAGAAAATAGAATGCACACCCTAGTAACACCCTGGCCTAACCAGAAGTAGAATAAAGTAGAATAAAGAGCATCTCTATGGCCAGGGTGTGACAGAAACAATAGAAAAGTGAAACAGGTAAAATAAAAGTATTTAAATGTTTGTTTGGGCTCCTCTACCTCCTCTACTCTCCGCTCCTCTCCTCTACCGCTCCGCTCCTCTCCTCTCCGCTCTCTCCTCTACGCTCCTCTCTCCTCTCTTCCTCTACCTCCTCTCCTCTCCGCTCCCTCCTCTACGCTCCTGCTCGCTCCTCTCCTCTCCGTCCTCTCCTCTTCTCTCCTTCCCTCCTGTCCTCTCTCCCTCCCGCTCCTCTACGCTCCTCTCCTCTCCGCTCTCTCCTCTCCGCTCCTCTCCTCTCCTCTCCTCTCCCCGGTCCTTTCTTCTCTCTCTCCTCCTTTTTGTTTGTGTAGACATTTCAAACATATGCAGCTGCTCAGAATAAAATAACAACTGAAACATCATGAATCATAATCTATTAGTTATGGAGTATGTGTGGATTGGAAATAATTCAAATATTATGCTGCATTATATAAACATGAGATGACATTAGAAACACATGTAACACGTGTGTGTGTGGTTGTGTGTGTGTGTGTGGTGTGTGTGTGTGGTTGTGTGTGTGTGTGTGTGGTGTGTGTGTGTGGTGTGTGTGTGCTGTGTGTGTTGGACCACACTGGTGCAGGACATAGCTGATCTAAGAAAGAATTCTCTCAGGTTAAACGTTTATCATGTAGCCTCTACAGTGCTCTTAAGTTATCATGTAGCCTCTACAGTGCTCTTGAACGTTATATGTAAGCCTTAGCCTTTACAGTGCTCTTAACGTTATCATGTAGCCTCTACAGTGGTCTTAAGCTTATTCATGTAGCCTCCGTGCTCTGGAGGTTATCATGTAGGCCTCTAACAGTGCTCTGAGGTTATCATGTAGCCTCTACAGTGCTCTGAAGGTTATCATGTAGCTCTACAGTGCTCTGAAGGTTATCATGTAGCCTCTGCAGTGCTCTGAAGGTTATCATGTAGCCTCTGCATTGCTCTGAAGCCTACCCTACACTCACTCTCTCACTTGCTCCCTACACCCCTTTCCTTTCCATCTCTCTCTGTCCTCTCTTCTCTCTCTGTCTCTCTCTTCTCTCTGTCCTCCCTCTCTCTCTCTGTCCGTCCTCTCTCTCTCTCTGTCTTTCTCTCTCTCTCTCTCTCTCTGTCCTTTCTCTCTCTCTCCTCTGTCCTTCTCTCTCTCTCTCTCTGTCCTCTCTCTCTCTCTCTGTCCTCCTTCTCTCTCTCTCTCGTCTCCTCTCTCTCTCTCTCTCTGTCCTCCTCTCCTCCTGTCCTCCTCTCTCTCTCTCTCTCTTCTCTCTCTGGTCCCCCTCTCTCTCTCTCTCTCTCTGTCCTCCTCTCTCTCTTCGTCCTCCCCTTCTCTCTTCTCCTCTCTCTCTCTCTCTCCTCTCTCTCTCTCTGTCCTCTCTTCTCTTCTCTCCCTTCTCTCTCTCTGTCCTCGGCCCTCTCTCTCTCTCTCTCTGTCTCCATCTGCCTCTCTCTCTCTCTCCATCCTCTGGTAATTGTGTTTTGCCCTGAGAGACGTTGAATACTTAATGAGTCTAAATGAGTCTAAAGAGAAGAGAATCCCTCTGAAGATTATTTAACCAGGGAGGAACACTGTTCCGGCTGAATGATCAGGGGGACCCCTCTGTTGTCAACACACACACACACACACACACACACAACAGCACACACACCACACACACCAACACACACACAGCACACACACACACCACACACACACACACACACACACACACACAACAAGCTTCACTCTACTGTCTAGTTTCAGATACTTATTCTTTATACTTTATCTATCTGTTTATTTATTCATCCTGTTTATTCTCTTAATTCAGTCTGCTTGGTGGAGACTTCCTCTTCTGTTGCTCTCTATCTTCTTCACTCTCTTCTCTTTCTGCTCCTTCCTCTCCTCTCCTCTCCTCTCCTCTCCTCTCCTCTCCTCTCTCCTTCCTCTCCTCTCCTCTCCTCTCCTCTCCTCTCCTCTCCTCTCCTCGTCCATGGTTGTGGTTGATAGATGGAGGGTTTGCTGGGCGGGCTTTGGCGGTCACACTGTGTGATTGATAGATAGAGTGTGCATATTCCTCACCGCCAGCTGTTTAACCCGTGTGCTCACCTTAGCAATTATCACCTTTCTCTCTCTCAACCAATTTACCTGGTAAATCTAGGGATGTATTTTATAAGTCAAACTTACCCATGTTCTATTACCTGCTGTGTTACAGAAAGAAGTTACAGACTCATCAACTTCATCTCGCTCATTTACATTGTCACTAATTTGCCTATCGTGGCAATTGTGTAGGTTACCTCAGGCAATAGCCCATGCTTCGAAGTGCATTTTTGCCAGGGGAAATTGTTGATAATTGTAAATAAATATGTGCTTTGTATAAACAGTGTAACTAAATACAAAGTAGTAGACATATAGTAAAGTAGTAAATATAGTAAAGTAGTAAATATAGTAAAGTAGTAAATATAGTAAAGTAGTAGAAATATTTGAATGAGCTACAGTACCAGTCAAAAGTTTGGACTCAACTACTCATTCAAGGGTTTGTCTTCATTTTTACTATTTTCTACAGACATTGTAGAATAATAGTGAAGACATCAAAACTATGAAATAACACATATGGAATCATGTAGTAAGCAAAAAAGTGTTAAACAAATCCAAATATATTTTAGATTTTAAATTCTTAAAGGTAGCCACCCTTTGCCTTGATGACAGCTTTGCACACTCTTGGCATTCTCTCAACCAGCTTCACCTGGAATGATTTTCCAAAAGTCTTGAAGGAGTTCCCCACATATGCGGAGCACTTGTTGGCAGAATTTCCTTCACTCTGCAGTCCAACTCWTGCCAAACCATCTCAATTGGGTTGAGGTCGGGTGATTGTGGAGGCCAGGTCATCTGATGCCGCACTCCATCACTCTTCTTCTTGGTCACATAGCCCTTACACAGCCTGGAGGTGTGTTGGGTCATTGTCCTGTTGAAAAACAAATCACAGTCCCAATAAGCACAAACCAGATGGGATGGTGTATTGCTGCAAAATGCTATGGTGTACCTTGAATTCTAAATAAATTACAGACAGTGTCACCAGCAAAGCACCATCACACCTCCTCCTCCATGCTTCACGGTGGGAACCACACCATCACACCTCCTCCTCCATGCTTCACGGTGGGAACCAGCACACATCCAAACTCCTCCTCCATGGCTTCAGGGTGGGAACCACAACCATCACAAGCTCCGTCCTCCATTGCTTCACGGTGGGGAACCACACCACTCACATAACCTCCTCCTCCATGCTTCACGGGTGGGAGGACCACACCGATCAC
>NW_019944238.1:5328-8437 GCF_002910315.2 Salvelinus sp. IW2-2015 | reverse complement strand
TGTATTGTGTCTCACTAAGATAAATATATTACAGAGAGATCAGGTGTCATGCCAGCATAAAGCACACATGCAAACACCACACTAGCTCAATAACTTCAACGGTTGCGAAAAACATATACCATGAACATCGTTTCGCTCCGTCCCATGCTCACACGCGTGGGAAATCACACACCACAACAACTGACCCCTCAATCTATATTGTGAGAAAAAAAGTTTGTGGGCAGCAACCAGAACCAAAAAAAGCTCCGCCAATGGTGCCCGGAGCACCGCCTCCACAGGACGCCAGCTACACTCTCCTCCAATGCTTCAAGGGTGAGGACCACCCTACGAACCATACAACCAATCAGCCTCCCTCCTCCCATGCTTTATACGGTCGGAGACCACCATCGCAGATGAACACTCCTCCTCGCATGGCTTTTCACTGGTGGGAAACCAGACACTTATGTCCAACAGCTCCTCGCTCCATGAGCGTTCAAGGTGGCGAACCACAACCATCACAACTCCGTCCTCCATTGCTTCCCTCTTCACGGTGGGAACCACACCATCACACCTCCTCCTCCATGCTTCACGGTGGGAACCACACCATCACACCTCCTCCTCCATGCTTCACGGTGGGAACCACACCATCACACCACCTCCTCCATGCTACACGGTGGGAACCACACCATCACACCTCCTCCTCCATGCTTCACGGTGGGAACCACACCATCACACCACCTCCTCCATGCTTCACGGTGGGAACCACACCATCACACCACCTCCTCCATGCTTCACGGTGGGAACCACACATGCAGAGATCCTCTGTTCACCTACTCTGCGTCTCACAAAGACGAAAAATTTCAAATTTGGACTCATCAGACCAAATGACAGATTTCCACCGGTCTAATGTCGATTGATCATGTTTCTTGGCCCAATCAAGTCTCTTCTTCTTATTGGTGTCATTTAGTAGTGGTTTATTTGCAGCAATTCGACCATGAAGGCCTGATTCACACAGTCTCCTCTGAACAGTTGATGTTGAGATGTGTCTGTTACTTTAATTCTATGAAGCATTGATTTGGGCTGCAATTTCTGAGGCTGGTAACTCTAATGAACTTATCCTCTGCAGCAGAGGTAACTCTGGGTCTTTCTTTCCTGTGGCGGTCCTCATGAGAGCCAGTTTCATCATAGCACTTGATAGTTTTGCGACTGCACTTTAAGAAACATTCACATTTTTTGAAAATGTCCAGATTGTCTTTCATGTATTAAAGTAATGATGGACTGTCGTTTCTCTTTGCTGATTTGAGCTGTTCTTGCCATAATATGGACTTGGTCTTTTACCAAATAGGGCTATCTTCTGTATACCACCCCTACCTTGTTATAACACAACTGATTGGCTCAAACGCATTAAGAAGGAAAGAAATTCCACAAATGAACCTGTTAATTGAAATGCATTCCAGGTGACTACCTCATGAAGCTGGTTTAGAGAAAGCCAAGTGTCTGCAAAGCTGTCATCAAGGCAAAGGGTGGCTACTTTGAAGAATCTCAAATCTCAAATACATGTTAATTTGTTTAACACTTTTTGGGTTACTACATGATTCCATACGTGTTATTTAATAGTTTTGATGTCTTCGCTATTATCCTACACTGTAGAAAATAGTAAAAATTAAGAAAAACCCTTGAATGAGTAGGTGTGTCCGGACTTTTGACTGGTACTGTATGTAGGGAATACAGTATTTAAATACTCAGTGTGAATCGTGAGGTGTCCAGTGGTCACATGTCTCTATGATATGGGACACCAGCGTTGGCTGTGTGTGTGAGATTGTGTGAATGTGTATGTGAATGTATGTGCAAGTGTTTTTGAGTATGAGGTGTGCGGGTGAGATGTGTGTGTGCTTTGTGTGAGCATCACCTGGTAGATGGCTAGTGATGGCTGTTCAACAGTCTGATGGTAGTAGAAGCTGTTCAACAGTCTGATGGTGATAGACGCTGTTCAACAGTCTGATGGTAATAGAAGCTGTTCAACAGTCTGATGGTGATAGACGCTGTTCAACAGTCTGATGGTGATAGAAGCTGTTCAACAGTCTGATGGTAATAGAAGCTGTTCAACAGTCTGATGGTAATAAGGAAGCGTTCAACAGATCTGATGGTAAATAGAAGCTGTTCAACATCTTTGATGGTAGATGAGAAGCTGTTCAACGGTCTGATGGTAATAGAAGCTGTTCAACAGTCTGATGGTAATAGAACGCTGTTCACACAGTCTAGGTGGTAAGTGGAGAAGCTGTTCAACAGTCTGGATGGTAATAGAAAGCCTTTTCAAGTCTGATGGTGGATAGAAGCTGTTCAACAGTCTGATTGTCTGGTGATAGAAGCTGTTCAACAAGTCTGATGGTGATCAGAAGCTGTTCAAGCAGTCTGATGGCCTGGATCAAAGGTCAGGAAACCCCCCACCCCCCCCTTTAATCTCCATTCATCTCTTCTCTCCTGTATGTCATTGTGTCTTGTCCGCAGCCTCTGGTGTGCTGTTGTGTGATTGTGCTGTGTGGGTGTGTTGTATGTGTGTGTGTGTGTGTGTGTGTGTGTTGTGTGTGTGTGTGTGTGTGTGTGTGTGTGTGTGTGGGTGTGTGTGTGTGTGTGTGGTGTGTGGTGGTGTGGTGTTGTGTTCTCTGGTAGGACATTGTGGGAGTCATTTCTGCTGAGAACCTATAAGCACTAAATTTGAGGTTCTTTAGTTCATGGCTAAGTATGTATTGTCCTTTCCTCTCCCCCTGTACAGTATGTATAGTGCTCCTCTCACCCATGTGACAGTATGTATTGTCTCCTCTCCCCCTGTGACAGTAATGTATTGTCTCCTCTCCCTGTGACAGGATGTATATGGTTCTCCTCTCCCCTGTGACAGGTATGTATTGTCTGCCTCTCCCCCTGTGACAGTATGTATTGTCTACTGTTGTCTCCTCTCCCCTGTGACAGTACTGTATTGTCTCCTCTCCCCCTGTACAGTATGTAATTGTCTCCTCTCCCCCTGTGACAGTATGTATGTGTTCCTCCTCTCCCCTGTGACAGTATGTGATTGGTCTCCCTCCCCACTGTGACAGTATGTTATGATCCTGTTCTCACCCCTGTGACAGTGTGC
>NW_019944238.1:0-5303 GCF_002910315.2 Salvelinus sp. IW2-2015 | reverse complement strand
ACACACAAAGAAGAGAGAGAGATATGACTCGAAGAAGATTGATGAGTAGGTGTGGTCCTGTACGCACTGACTATGTACGGTCCGTACACTACTTGGACTATCTGCTTAGGCGAATAAACAAGTATTTCAGCAGGATACTCGCTGTGGGCTCGCAGCTGACGAGTAAGAGTATGTCGCAAGAGGTGGTCATCAGTGAATGCAAATCACGTCATGTGCATCAGTTGAGATAGATGTCGTTGATGCGTTCCATGACGTTGGAGTAGAGTGTTGTCGGCTAGAGTTACGTGGTTGATATTGTGTTATAAGTGTTAATAACGCTTGTATTTAAGCATAGGATGTCGGGGTCGCATTTGTTTAGTCTGTTGAAGAAATCGTCGTTTTTCGACAGGAGCGTGCACTGGCACTGATAGATAGTAGTAGGGCTGGTGTCAGCACGCAATAGACGCTATCCTAGCTAGATGGCATAGGTGAATAAGGCTGTAGTTACAAGACAAGCGATGAAAACTACGGCAATGCATAGTAAGAAGATACATCGATGTGACGTAGATTCGACGCAGGAGTGTTAACAACACGCTCGCTCGATAAAGAGTGCTAGAATAAGAAACCGGGCTAAGTAAATTACACTATGACACGCTCAGTCCTGATGGTAATGGAATAAAGGCCTCAAATGCCTCATCAGAATGATTCAAAAGAACGCTAGCTGCAATGGGACAAAGATACTGGACTATAGCGCTGCACTCACGCAGCGTCTGTATAAGCTGAAACCACGTGCTTTTCAGTCACTCTAGATAGAGATAGAGTGAGTAAGCGAGTAAGGTCGAAAGGAGGTAGTGCATGTGATGATGTGTATATTCGAGAGCTGAGGTCAGGGCTGAGTGTGCAGATGGACGCATGTGATAGACAGCAGAGGCTCGTGGTCACGCAATTGGTCATGTGCTGGGGGATATAGGGTACATAGCTAGGTATGCTGTGTTCCAAACTGCTGTGCTCGCTAGTGGTGGTGATGTATGACACGTGTTTCATGATCGCGCTACTGATTGTTATTAGCGGGTGAGGTATAGGAGGTCTGTTCGTAGGTCAGCTCTGTAGATCGGTCAATACGTAGTCTGTCATTGTGCTCAGTGTCGCTAGATCGGTAACTCTTGGCGTCCACGTTCCTCGTGGAGAAGAGCTGCATAGCTCTCAGACGCCCAGTCTGACTGAGTAATCACGATCGCTGTCTGCTAACTTTTCTCTGTCTGATGGCTACCATGAGAAAGAAAGCTGTATGCCAAGAATTTCCAGTATCTGCGCATAGTGGTGAGGTCATACGGCTAGCATCGTCGACAGATCTAGATAGGTGAACATAGAGAGATAGTGTCAGATCAGTGACATAGAGATATGGTTAACCTCGCAGAATGCTGTCCTGAGTAATATAAGTCTGATGTTGTGTGCAATTTATGATTAGCTGGTTGTGCGCATAGCAGTCGTGATGTGCTTGTGTGGTGTGATGGTGTAGTAGTGTCGTGTGTGCTAGGTGGCAGTGCTGTGTAGGCTGAGTGAGTGATAGTGTGGTGTGGTGGTGTGTGTGTTGTGTGTGTGTGTGTGTGTGTGTGTGTGTGTGTGTGGGTGTGTGTGTGTGTGTGTGGTGTGTGTGTGTTGTTGTGTGTGTCTGTTCAAGATGTGCTGTCGCTCAGTGGTGTGGTACGCGTGTCCTTGAGGTGACGCAGGTGGATGGATAGTGCAGTGTTCTGATTGTCTCACTCCACCCTGCCCCGCCTTTTTAATCTCCATTTGCACTCAGATCTTGCTCTCATCTAGTGATTGCTCATTCGCTGAATCTGTGGTTCCTGCATGCGTCTGTTAGCTGTGCTGTGTGTGTGCTGGTGCTGTGTTCGATCGCATGGTGAGATGCTGTGTGTGTGTGTGTGGGTGTGAGTTGTGTAGCGCTTTGTGTGTGTTGTGATGTAGTGCTAGACTGATGCTGAGTGAGTGTGGTGTCAGATAGTGTGTAGTGTGAGTAGGTGGTGTGCTCGTGACTCGAAGCTAGATAGAACTTCTTGCTGGTAGACGAGTAGTGAGTGAGATCATACTGATCTCTCTGTAGACGCCATGATGCTACTTTCACAATGTGTTAAGGATGTTTTAGTGTTGCAGACGTTGCATATTAAGTATTGCTATGTCCGGAATCATATCACGAACATCCTGTTTTCAAGGTCTTAAACTGTGACAGTAACTCCGAATTCATTTAGTCTCCTCTCGACGCCCATGTGAGACGTCTATGTATTTGGCTATCAATCTGTACTACTGGTTTGAAGCAATTCTGGCAGTTCGTGGGACAGGTATCGCATAATTGTTTCTCACAAAATCCAGCTACATTTAACTGGAAGAATGGGGTGCAGATGCATCCTGTGAACGTTGAGTAACTGTATAGCGAATTAAGTGCGTAATAATCGCTCCCCTCAGTTTTTTTTTATGGCGACCACATTTTTTCGCAAAACTGCCCTGCCCCTTGAAATATTGAAACATGGTATGTAGTTGTCTCCCTGCCTCAGAATAAGATTTCAAAGATGTCTTTCAAGAAAGAATGGTTGGTGTCCAGCTTTATGACACCACACCGCTGTGACAGTTTAGATGGTTATGTGACTCCGTCAATCAAGATTAGTTTTGCTTATTGGGAACTAGCACCTGCTGACGCGTATGATATTGTAAGGTCTCCTCGTCCTGAAGTGGATTTAGCACCCCTGGTGGACACGTACTGTATGTGTCTCCGTCTCGCGCTACCACTCGTGACAGTGAGGGTAGATTAATTTGATCGTGCCTGCGTTACAGCACAGAGATGACTTCTGGGTCCCTGAGTCCCTGCAACCTGTGACAGCATAAGAAATGTACCTTGTTCTACGCTGCAAATGCATCATTGTCGATGGATGAAGACAGCACCACGACTCCGTGACGGTACATGACTAGTAGCGTACTCCTCGACAGATCAGACAGAGCACAGCACAGACTAACGAGTACCAACAGGTATCGTAATGGACATGACCAGTAGATTGTCAGATCTGCAGGACAAGACGACGAGCGCCACTAGTGACAGAGTGATGGTCAGGACGTAGGGACAGGTCCGTGGTTCTACAGGACAGGACAGGACAGGAGCAGGACAAGCGCACCACGTGTACAGACAAACAGACAGTGAGACGACAGACAGTAAGAGCTAGTTGATGAGGTCCAGCGAACTAGACGTTAAGGCCTCCTCGGGACTTTAAGGGCGTAGGTGGTCGGCCGCTAGCGCTAGAACAACTATCCGGTGAAACCATCGGAGGGGACCGCAATTCGATAAATACACTCATCCATGCTGACAGGTGTGTAATAAGTGGTCTAGTTGGCATCTATAGTAATGCGATTTAGGTCAGTACAAGTGTCTTTATCGGGTAACTTGACAGCAGCTTAGATGACATTCTTGTGTTGAATATGGTCTGTTCTCCCTAATGAACACCATGGTGAGCCATGTGTTCTGTCGGCGATGGCTTGTTCCTCTTTACAGTAGCGCATCGCTACACGCGAACATGTGTATGGTGACTCCAGATATGTTAGTTCGGATCTTGTTGCGTTCTTTGAGGACGCGGCCCACCAACCATGCAGATTGACGAAATAGGTTTATTTTAGCTATGGTGTGTTCTCACCCATGTGAGCGAGTGTGTATGGTGCTGTTCTCAAACCCCTCGTGACAACGTGGTCGCTATGGCTCTGGTATCAGTTCTTGTGCATAAATTCAAGCAAATACGCGATATAACACCATATGATTCACGGTTACTTTTGAACAATCTTCCTGTGAAGTTTGTAGTGGCTCGTTGTTTGCATTTGTCGATCCCCTGTGACTCGAGTATGTATTTGTCTGTTTCAGTGTCGCCAGCTATAACAACTGCTAGTGTCCGCTCATTTGTGATCAGTTTGGATGTATTGGTCATAGTGTCTCATCTTGACCTTGCTATGCAATTCGGCAAAAAGTGCACACGTTTAAGGTACATAATGGCCTCTGCTCTCAAATCCCCGAATCGTGAACGAGTATGGTAGTTGGTCTGTTGTGTCTGTTCTCACCCATGTGACAGTATGTATTGTCTGTTCTCCCCCCTGTGACAGTATGTATTGTCTGTTCTCACCCCTTTGACAGTCTACTGTAGAGGTAATATCTGAAAACATTTGTATTTTTCATCAATGATCTCTCTATACTTTGCTCCCTTCATCTTTCCCTCAATCCTGACTAGTCTCCCAGTCCCTGCCGCTGAAAAACATCCCCAGAGCATGATGCTTCCACCACCATGCTTCACCGTAGGTATGGTGCCAAGTTTCCTCTAGACGTGACACTTGGCATTCAGGCCAATCTTGTTTCTCATGGTCTGAGTGTCTTTAGGTGCCATTTGGCAAACTCCAAGCGGGCTGTCAGGTGCCATTTACTGAGGAGTGGCTTCCATTTGACCACTCTACTATAAAGGCTTGATTGGTGGAGTGCTGCAGAGATGGTTGTTCTTCTGGAAGGTTCTCCCATCTCCACAGAAGAACTCTGGAGCTCTGTCAGAGTAACCATCGGGTTCTTGGTCACCTCCTTGACCAAGGCCTTTCTACCCTGATTGCTCAGTTTGGCCGGGCGGCCAGCTCTAGGAAAAGTCACGGTGGTTCCAAACTTTTTCCATTTAAGAATGATGGAGGCCACTGTGTTCTTGGGGACCTTCAATGCTGCAGAGAAATGTTTTAGTACCTGTCCCCAGATCTGTGCCTCCACACAATCATGTTTCGGAGCTCTGCACTGTCAACTGTGGAACCTTATATAGACAGGTGTGTGCCTTTCCAAATCATGTCCAATCAATTGAATTTACCACAGGTGGACTCCAATCAAGTTGTAGAAACATCTCAAGGATGATCAATGGAAACAGGATGCACCTGATCTCAATTTGGAGTCTCATAGCAAATGGGCTGAATACTTACTGTATGTAAATAAGTAATTTAATTTTTTTATTTTTAATACATTGGCAAATATTTATAAAAACCTGTTTTTTGCTTTATCATTATGGGGTATTGTGGTGTCATTATGGGGTATTGTGATGTCATTATGGTGTAGTGTGATGTCATTATGGTGTAGTGTGATGTCATTATGGTGTATTGTGATGTCATTTTGGGGTATTGTGTGTAGATTGATAAGGGAAAAAAATGATGTAATCCATTTTAGAAGAAGGCTGTAATGTAACAAAATGTGGAAAAAGTCAAAGGGTCTGAATACTTTCCGAATGCACTGTATTTATATACTGTATATATATATATATATATATATA
>NW_019944237.1:121857-130659 GCF_002910315.2 Salvelinus sp. IW2-2015 | reverse complement strand
AACTGGTATGATGTGTATAAGATCTTGTGTATTAGACTTGTCTCCCATATGAATCTTCTATGTGCGTAAAATGGACTTGTGTATAATAGATGTGTATAGACTGTTTCTCCATATGAATCTTCTATGTGGTAAATGCTATCTGTGGTGTATAAATTGTGTATAACTTGTCTCCCATATGAAATCTTCCTATGTTGGTAAAATGGTATGTGTGTATATAGATTTGTGTATAGGCTTGTCTCCCATATGAATCTTCTATGTGGTTAAATGGTAAAATGTGTGTATATAGATTGTGTATAGACTTGTCTACCATATGAGAATTCTTCTCTTTGTGTGTCAGACTGGGTTCAAATGCCTTCTGTTTCCTATTTTTGTGTAATTGTAATTTGTATGTATGTATGTTTTATATATGTGTATTGTGTGTGTATGTTGTTATGTTATATTATTTACCTGCTCTAGGGTATGTAAATTATTGTTTGCATCACCTTATTTAACTATTATGTATTGATTTTAACCGTTCCATTGTTTCATTCTTCAGTGATGCCTCAATGCAGGAGAGAACCCACCGGAAAAGATAATTATTCATTTAATTACCATAAGTGAATTATTGTAAATGTTGTTTTTATGTGGCAGATTAATAACCCCATAGGGAGGGTTGCCAATTGGTGATATGACACGGATTTTTTTTTAAATTTAATTCACTTAATTGTGTTCATTAATTTTTCATTCATATTACTTTAATTACATTTTTTCTGTGTCCCCCTAATATCACTTTCCACCCTGTTAGTGTTGTTGAATTCCCAGAGCAGAAACGGAGAACACCATCGTGTTTCGTTATGAGTCTCAGCTTTCAACAGAGTGGAGTTATCAGAATAGTTTACAACAGAGGGGTATCATGAATAGTTTAACAGACAGAGTGGTATCTCAGTTCAAGTGGTATCAGTATTACAAACACGGAAGTGCGTCATCAGAATAGTTTACAACAGTGGTCAGAATAAGTAATCGAGCTACGAATAGTTTTACAACAGAGTGGTTATCAGAATAGGTTTACAACAGTAGTATAGGAATAGTTTACAACAGAAAAGGGGCGGTATTCAGAAAAATAGTTTACAACAGAGTGGGTATTCAAGAATAGTTACAAACAGAGTGGTATCAGAATAGTTTACATCAGAGTGGTATCAGAAGTAGTTTACAACAACAGCAGTGGTATCAGAATAGTTTACACAAGAGTGGTATCCAGAATTAGTTTAGCAACAGAGTGGTATCAGAATAGTTTACAACAGAGTGGTATCAGATAGTTTACAACAGAAGTGGTATCAGAATAGTTTACAAACAGAGTGGTATCAGAATAGTTCTTACAACAGAGTGGTATCAGAATAGTTTACAACAGAGTGGTTATCAGAATAGTTACAACAGAGTGGTATCACGAATAGTTTACAACAGAGTGGTATCAGAATATTTACAACAGAGTTGGTATAGATAGTTTACAACAGAGTGGTATCAAGAATAGTTTACAAACAGCAGTGGTATCAGAATAGTTTACAACAGAGTGGTATCAGAATAGTTTAACAACAGAGTGGTATCAGAATAGTTTACACAGAGTGGTATCAGAATAGTTTACAACAGATGGTATCAGAAAAGTTTACAACAGAGTGGTATCAGAATAGTTTACAACAGAGTGGTATCAGAATAGTTTACAACAGAGTGGTATCAGATAGTTTACAACAGAGTGGTAATCAGAATAGTTTACAACAGAGTGGTATCAGAATAGTTTACAACAGAGTGGTATCAGAATAGTTTATCAACAGAGTGGTATCAGAATAGTTTACAACAGAGTGTATCAGAATAGTTTGTTGGCCAAACCGTTCAGGACTCTACACACGATTTTTGTGAGAGACAGATTTTCGGGATGTCTCATGGTCTGACAAACACCACTCTAGCTCTGACAACTAGATCATAATGAATCAGATTACATGGAGGGGGACCTGATCCTAGATCATAATGAATCAGATTACTGGAGAGGGGGACCTGATCCCTAGATCATAATGAATCAGATTACATGGAGAGGGGGGACCTGATCCTAGATCATAATGAATCAGATTACATGGAGAGGAGGGACCTGATCCTAGATCATAATGAATCAGAATTACATGGAGATGGGGACCTTATCCTAGATCATAATGAATCAGATTACATGGAGATGGGACCTTATCCTAGATCATAATGAATCAGATTACATGGAGAGGGGGACCTGATCCTAGATCAGCTCTGAGACCTTCCTTGATGAATAAGGCTCAGGAGTCAACAGGACCAACTGTAAAATTGCTCTGGATAAGAGCGTTGCTTAATGACTAAAATGTAAATGTTAAAATGAGTCACCAGGACAGGCATTGACAGGACGGTCACAGCCACACGTTCACTGGTTAGGTAGGACACAAGATAACTGTTAGACAGGAGCAACAGTAATGTACATGGTTAGATAGGAACAACAGTAATGATACATGGTTAGACAGGAACAACAGTAATGATACATGGTTAGGTAGAACACAAGATAACTGTTAGATAGGAACAACAGTAATGATACATGGTTAGATAGGAACAACAGTAATGATACATGGTTAGGTAGAACACAAGATAACTGTTAGATAGGAACAACAGTAATGATACATGGTTAGATAGGACACAATATAACTGTTAGACAGAACAACGTAATGATACATGTTAGCAGAACACAGTATAACATGGTTAGTAGGGAACAACAGTAATGATACATGGTTAGACAGGACAACAGTAATGATACATGGTTAGATAGGAACAACAGTAATGATACATGGTTAGACAGGAACAACAGTAATGATACATGGTTAGATAGGAAACAGTAAATGATACCATGGTAGACAGGAACAACAGTAATGATACATGGTTAGATAAGGAACAACAGTGAGTGATACATGGTTTAGATAGGAACAACAGTAATGATACATGGTTAGACAGGAACAACAGTAATGATACATGGTTAGATAGGAACAACAGTAATGATACATGGTTAGATTAGGACACAAGATAACTGTTAGACAGGAACAACAGTAATGATACATGGTTAGATAGGAACAACAGTAATGATACATGGTTAGACAGGAACAACAGTAATGATACATGGTTAGACGGAACAACAGTAATGATACATGGTTTAGACAGGAAACAATCAGAAGATACATGGTTAGATAGGACACAAGATAACTGTTAGACAGGAACAACAGTAATGATACATGCCCTCAATGTGAAATGACATTAATCCATAAATACAGAGCCAAGTGCAACCCTTTTAATATAAACCTTTTAAGGTAGTAAGAAAATAAACATTCACTTAATATTTCAATAAAGATATTTCAAAAAAGATAATACATATATACATAGTCACATTCGCTATTGACTTTGCGATAAATGAATGAACCAGTTTTCCAGATACACTATTGTGTTATACAGTTTTAAACAGTTTTTATGTCCAGCAGAAGGAGACGTGCTCTCAGAATATCTCAGACGGAACAGCAGGCAGACCAACTTTCCAAATAGGGGAGAAGCACTCAAAACCCACTACTTGTTCTTTCAAGGAAAATATTACAAAAATGGTAAGTCTGAAGACCTCTCGTATTAACAACCTTACTACAGAGGCAGCAAATATTTTTTTATGAATTCGACAACACATAATGAAAGGAAACGTTATTCATATCACCCCTCTTTCTGAGGTGAATGGTTTCTCCCACTACTCTCCCGGAACTGCGGTGTTCTCTGATATCCACGTTGCGCGCATCGCGAGTGAGGTTGATGGAAACTCTACATTTTCACTTTGTCACACATGCACCTTTGATATCCCGTTCACGAGTGTCCCTGTATCCATAAATAAACAGAATAATCCTCATTTCAATTCATATGGGTTAAATTGAATAGTATCTGAAATCTGGACACTGACTGTAGGCCTATAATCTAATATAATATTAACTGAAATCTGGACACTGACTTTAGGCCTATAAACTAATATAATATGATCTGCAGAATTATGCATTTCTTGCATTTTAATGAAACAACAAATGTTAATTTAGGGGTGGAGAATATTATTTATTTTATCTTGAGATAATGTGAATGATGGTGTAAGGTGTTATCTCTGACACTATGATGCAAGCAGACAGTATCTCTTGAGATAATGTGAATGAGAGTGTAAGGTGTTATCTCTGACACTATGATGCAATCAGACAGTATCTCTTGAGATAATGTGAATGAGAGTGTAAGGTGTTATCTTTGACACTATGATGCAAGCAGACAGTATTTTCAACCTGATCAGAAACGTGTTTCATCGTTTTCTCCGCTTTTAATTTCCTTAAAACCGTTCAGACTGATGACATTTGGACATTTTGCACAGAACCAATCTTTCCACTGTTCTGGAGTTATTGTCACGTTCCTGACCTATTTTCTGTTGTTTTGTATGTGTTAGTCGGTCAGGGCGTGAGTGTGGGTGGGCATTTCTATGTTTTGTGTTTCTATGTTTAGGTCTTGTAATCAGCCTTATATGGTTCTCAATCAGAGACAGGTGTTTGACGTTTTCCTCTGATTGAGAACCATATATAGGTTGGCTGTTCACACTGTTTGGTTGTGGGTGATTGTCTCCTGTGTCTTTCGTGTCTGTGTATGTGCACCACACGGGACTGTCTTGGCTGTTCGTTCGTTTGATGTAGTCTGTTCCTGTTCGTGAGTTCTAGGTGTAGTTATGTAAGTTCCATGTTCAGGTCTGTCTACGTCGTGTTTGTTATTTTGTCATTTCCAAGTGTTTTCGTATTCGTCTTCGTGTTTCAATAAATATAATTTATGTCTACATACCTCGCTGCGTGTTGGTCCGAGGAGGAGGCAGATTTAGAACGCCGTTACAGTTATTGTGTTTTCTCCCCGGTCCTTAAACTAAACCCTTCAGACTGATGACATTTGGACATTTTGCACAGGAATCAAATCAAATCAAGATTATTTTATATAGCCGCTTCGTAACATCAGCTAATATCTCGAAGTGCTGTACAGAAACCCAGCCTAAAAACCCCAAACAGCAAGCAATGCAGGTGTAGAAAGCACGGCGGCTAGGAAAAACTCCCTAGAAAGGCCAAAACCTAGGAAGAAACCTAGAGAGGAACCAGGCTATGAACGGTGGCCAGTCCTCTTCTGGCTGTGCCCGGTGGAGATTATAACAGAACATGCGCAAGATGTTCAAATGTTCATAAATGACCCAGCATGGTCAAATAATAATCAGGAGTAAATGTCAGTTGGCTTTTCATAGCCGATCATTAAGAGTATCTCTACCGCTCCTGCGGTCTCTAGAGAGTTGAAAACAGCAGGTCTGGGACAGGTAGCACGTCCGGTGGACAGGTCAGGGTTCCATAGCGCAGGCAGAACAGTTGAAACTGGAACAGCAGCACAAGGGCCAGGTGGACTGGGGACAGCAAGGAGTCATTACATTTACATTTACATTTTAGTCAATTTAGCAGACGCTCTTATCCAGAGCGACTTACAAGTTGGTGCATTCACCTTATGATATCCAGTGGACCAACCACTTTACAATAGTGCATCTAACTCTTTTAAGGGGGGGGGGGGGGGGGGGTTAGAAGGATTACTTTATCCTATCCTAGGTATTCCTTAAAGAGGTGGGTTTCAGGTGTCTCCGGAAGTGGTGATTGACTCCCGCTGACCTGGCGTCGTAGGGAGTTTTTGTTCCACCATTGGGGTGCCAGAGCAGCGAACAGTTTTGACTGGGCTGAGCGGGAACTGTGACTTCCTCAGAGGTTAGGGAGGCGGCAGGCCAGAGGTTGGATGAACGCAGTGCCCTTGTTTGGGTGTAGGGCCTGATCAGAGCCTGAAAAAGGTAGGAGGTGCCGTTCCCCTCACAGCTCCGTAGGCAAGCACCATGGTCTTGTAGCGGAATGCGCGCTTCAACTGGAAGCCAGTGGAGAGAGCGGAGGAGCGGCGGTGACGTGCAGAGAACTTGGGAAGGTTTGAACACCAGACGGGCTGCGCGTTTCTGGATGAGTTGTAGGGGTTTAATGGCACTGGCAGGGAGCCAGCCAACAGCGAGTTGGCAGTAATCCAGACGGGAGATTGACAAGTGCCTGGATTAGGACCTGGCGCCGCTTCCTGTGTGAGGCAGGGTCATACTCTGCGAATGTTGTAGAGCATGACCTAACAGGAACGGGTCACCGCTTTGATGTTAGTTGAGAACGACACGGGTGTTATCCAGGATCACGCCAAGGTTCTTAGCACTCTGGAGGAGGACACAATGGAGGTTGTCAACCGTGATGCGAGATCATGGAACGGGCAGTCCTTCCCCGGGAGGAAGAGCAGCTCCGTCTTGCCGAGGTTCAGCTTGAGGTGGTGATCCGTCCCNTAATACACTAGAAGAGGTCAGGTAGACTGGTGATCATGGTGGTGTTTATGTCTGTTGATCCTATGATAACAGACTGTAAATACACTAGAAGAGGTCAGGTAGACTGGTGATCATGGTGGTGTTTATGTCTGTTGACCCTATGATAACAGACTGTAAATACACTAGAAGAGGACAGGTAGACTGTGATCATGGTGGTGTTTATGTCTGTTACCCTATGATAACAGACTGTAAATACACTAGAAGAGGTCAGGTAGACTGGTGATCATGGTGGTGTTGATGTCTGTTGATCCTATGATAACAGACTGTAAATACACTAGAAGAGGTCAGGTAGACTGGTGATCATGGTGGTGTTGATGTCTGTTGATCCTATGATAACAGACTGAAATACACTAGAAGAGGACAGGTAGACTGGTGATCATGGTGTGTGTTTATGTCTGTTGATCCTATGATAACAGACTGTAAATACACTAGAAGAGGTCAGGTAGACTGGTGATCATGGTGGTGTTGATGTCTTTGATCCTATGAAACAGACTGTAAATACACTAGAAGAGGTCAGCGTAGACTGGTGATCAGGTGGTGTTTATGTCTGTTGATCCTATGATAACAGACTGTAAATACACTAGAAGAGGTCAGGTAGACTGGGTGATCATGGTGGTGTTGATGTCTGTTGATCCTATGATAACAGACTGTAAATACACTAGAAGAGGACAGGTAGACTGGTGATCATGGTGGTGTTGATGTCTGTTGATCCTATGATAACAGACTGTAAATACACTAGAAGAGGACAGGTAGACTGGTGATCATGGTGGTGTTGATGTCTGTTGATCCTATGATAACAGACTGTAAATACACTAGAAGAGGTCAGGTAGACTGGTGATCATGGTTAGACTTGTGGGCAAGATGGAAAATAGTTTATACTCGTGAGTGTGGTTGAGTGACTGAGTTTTGGGCTAACATCTAGAAAAATGCAACACCCCACACATAGACACCTAAAGAAAACAACAACAAACCCGTCAACAACAACACAAACAGTAGCAACACACAACACATCAACAGAGATATTTTGAAGATTGACTTCATGCCCTCAGAGCATGTGCAGACCAGCTAACTGTTTGTTTTCTGAAAGGCCGTTATCCCACCTGCTTTAAGATGTTCCACTATCATCCCCGTGCCCAAGAAAGGAGAAGTAGCTGAGCTGAATGACTACTGACCAGTAGCTCTCACTTCTTGTCATCATGAAGTGCTTTGAGAGGCTAGTCAAAGACCACATCATCTCCTCCCTCCCCGACACACTCGACCCTCTTCAATTCACCTACCGCCCTGACAGATCAACGGACAACACAATCGCCATTACACTGCACGCTGCCTTCACCCACCCAGACCAAAGGAATGCATATGTGAGGATGCTGTTCATTGACAACAGCTTGACCTTCAATACCATAGTGCACTCTAAGCTCACCACAAAATTCGAGGCCCTGGGACTGAAGTTCTTCCTATGCGAGTGGATCCTGGACTTCCTGACGTACCGTCCCCAAGTGGTGAAGGTAGGCAACCTTATCTCCTCCACACTGATCCTCAACACAGGGGCCCCACAAGGGTGCGTCCTCAGTCGCCTCCTGTACTCCCAGTATACCCATGACTGCGTGGTCTCACACAGTTCCAACTCCATCATCAAGTTTGCTGACGACACAACAATAGTAGGCCTGATTACCAACAACGATGAGACGGCCGACAGAGGAGGTAGGTTGGCGCTCTGACGGCGTAGTGCCAGGTAAACAACCTCTACCTCAACTTCAGAAAAACAAAGGAGGTGATTGTGAACTTCAGGAGGAACCAGGCTGGGCACTCCCGCATCCTCATCAACGGGGCTGCCGTAGAGGTGGTCAAAAAACGTCACGTTCCTCGGCGTACACATCTCCAAGGAGCTGAAATGGTCAAACCACACAGATCTACAGGAGCACCATCGAGAGCATATTGTCAGACTGCATCACAGCCTGGTATGGAAACTCCCCCACCGCAAACCACAACGCTCTACAGAGGGTGGTACGCTCAGCCGAACACACGATTGGGTGCACACTGCCTGCCCTCATGAACATCTACAGCACCCGGTATCACAGGAAGGCAGAACATTATCAAGGACCTCAGCCTCCCGAGCCACGGCCTGTTCTCCCCGCTTCCATCACTCAGGCAAGGGCAGTACAGGAGCATCATGGCAAAAACTGACAGACTGGCCAAGAGCTTCTACCCCCAGACCATCAGGTTGCTGAATTGCCAGCACTAGGCAGCTACCTAACTCCCCCGCAGCCGCCCCGCCCCCGCCCGGTGGGGGAAGGGTAAATGTCTGTTTGGGGTGTGTGTTGTTAGTATTATTCCATTGGAGGGACAGC
>NW_019944237.1:108958-121093 GCF_002910315.2 Salvelinus sp. IW2-2015 | reverse complement strand
TCTGTCACCACTGACACTGTGCGCACCTTCTCTTCTTAGAAACGATCATATCTACCACCTCACCTTGACTTTCCCCACACTAACTTCTCTCTCTCTCTCTTTCTCTTTCTCTTCTCTCTTTTTCCTCTCTTTCTCTCTCTCTCTCTCACGTCTGTCATCTACAGTCAAAAGTCTGATAATAGAGACAAAGATAACATAGATATAGACAACCAGACCAGACAGACCAGACCAGACACACAGACAGACCAGACAGACAGACCAGATACACAGACAGACCAGACAGACAGATTCCAGCAACATCATGGAGATGAAAAGAATGATGATGACGATGACGACAATGATGATGACGATGACCTGAATGTACCATCATCATGCATCATAAATAGACCTGTCTGTTCTCTCCAGCTGTTAGACAGTAGTTGGCATGGATCCAATCAGTCTCCATCTCCGTCTCTGGTAACCTTGGACACTCCGCTCAGCCAATAGCAGAACACAGGAACACAAGGTCAGGGCCTTAATCTCTCTCGTCTGCCTGCTGACCTGGAACCCAAGGACCTAGAACAGCCTTTACCAACAGGTGCTGCACACCGTGTGTCCTGCTAGCCCTGCTAAATGACGTCTGGGTTGACTGAGTCTGCCTGTGATATTCTCAACGCGCCAGGCTAATATAACATAATAGGTCCTGGCTGCCCTCTGTGCGGTCGTGTCTGGAAGCCGCCCGGCTAAGAGGAACAGGTGCAGACTAGAAAGGTAGAAGCCTATACGTACTGTGAACACACACTGACACACACTGACACACACACACATACACACAAAAACACACACACTGTCACGTTCCTGACCTTATTTTCCTTTGTTTAGCTGTGTTTAGTTGGTCAGGACGTGAGCTGGGTGGGCAGTCTATGTTGTTTGTTTCTATGTTTAGTTTCATTGTTAATTAGCCTTATATGGTTCTCAATCAGGGGCAGGTGTTTGACGTTTCCTCTGATTGAGAACCATATTAAGGTAGGCTGTTCACACTGTTTGTTTGTGGGTGATTGTCTTCCGTGTCAGTGTTTTGTACCACACGGGACTGTTTCGTTTGTTTAGTCTGTACCTGTTCGTGCGTTCTTCGTTACATGTAAGTTCATATGTTCAGGTCGGTCTACGTCGTTTTGTTATTTTGTAATTTATCAAGTGTGCTTCGTGTTCGACTTGTTTAAATAAATTCTTCATGTATTCCACACAAGCTGCGTTTTGGTCCGATCCCTGCTCCTCCTCAGACGACGAGGAGGAGAACAACCGTTACAGAATCACCCACCAAATCCCAACACAAAACAAGCCACCTATATATGATTCTCAATCAGGGACAACGATTGACAGCTGCCTCTGATTGAGAACCATATTAGGCCGAACACAGAAACAGACAAACTAGACACACAACATAGAATGCCCACCCAGCTCACGTCCTGACCAACACTAAAACAAGCAAAACACATAAGCACTATGGTCAGGACGTGACACACACACACAGTGTACCCAGTCACCTGTGTTGTAATATGAACTCTGAGCTGCTAGGTTGGTAGATTTCCCATCCCTGTACTGTATATAAATAATTGATAACTGGGTTTTCCAATCCCTCTATCCTCGGTTGGCCAAACATGATTATTAATGAAAGGGCTCTAGACAGGTATAGAAAAGGAGGGAGATAGAGAGAGACAGATGGATAGACAGACAGAATGAACGTGTACTTCTGGTGTGTGTCATGGTTAGGATGAACCCTCTTGAACTCCACTGCTCCCTCTCCCAGTCCAACTGATTTGGTTTTATTGAACCATTGGGAAGAAGTAGAACGAAGAAAGGAAATGAAGGAGAGGTGATAGTCAGAAGAGCATTGTGTCGGATTCGAACCCATGCCGATTCTAGTGTGTTCCGGGGTCTGCAGTACTGACTGCTAGACCACAGGCCACTGAGGTCACATCTGACCATAGAACAGTGCAGAATGACACCAGAATTACCAACATGTCTCTACATCTATCTCCTGTATCTATCATCTACCAGGYGAGGTGGTGCTGTTCAAATAGATTTGTATGAAGAGTAAAAGGCTCATATGAATGACATCATATCATCTTGGTGATAGTGTGGCTGGGGGTAGGTCTTCCTACATACCGCCTTTCTGATTCTATGATGGGGATTCTGTTCTAAATGATAACAGTCAAGGTTGGGCTCAGTTCCGTTTCAATCCTAGTCATTTCAGGAATTACACTCAAATTCCAATTACGATTCTCTTTCATGCTTTTCAATGAGGAAAATTTGGAATTGGAATTAGGTTTTCTTTCTGAATTGACTGGAATTAAAATGGAATTTACCCCCAGCCCTGGTAAAAGTAATGCATTCACATCTAACACACATCACACAAGTCACAGAATGCAACTACACAAAAAAGGTTCAATATTATCTTAAAATTTGGTTTAGATTTTACATTTAATCGTCAAATTTTTTTCCTTGTTGAGTTTTTGGCCCAAGATTCAGCCACACACAAATAGTTACTGTAAGAGCTAGAACATGACTACTGTAGTTAGAGAGGAAATAGTTACTGTAAGTAGAGAGGAAATAGTACTGTAAGAGATAGAACATGACTACTGCAGTTAGAGAGGAAATAGTTACTGTAAGAGCTAGAACATGACTACTGCAGTTAGAGAGGAAATAGTTACTGTAAGAGTTAGAACATGACTACTGTAGTTAGAGAGGAAATAGTTACTGTAAGAGCTAGAACATGACTACTGCAGTTAGAGGGAAATAGTTACTGTAAGAGCTAGAACATGACTACTGCAGTTAGAGAGGAATAGTTACTGTAAGAGCTAGAACATGACTACTGCAGTTAGAGAGGAAATAGTTACTGTAAGAGTTAGAACATGACTACTGCAGTTAGAGAGGAAATAGTTACTGTAAGAGACAGAACATGACTACTGTAGTTAGAGGAAATAGTTACTGTAAGAGCTAGAACATGACTACTGTAGTTAGAGAGGAAATAGTTACTGTAAGAGCTAGAACATGACTACTGTAGTTAGAGAGGAAATAGTTACTGTAAGAGCTAGAACATGACTACTGTAGTTAGAGAGGAAATAGTTACTGTAAGAGCTAGAACATGACTACTTAGTTAGAGAGGAAATAGTTACTGTAAGAGCTAGAACATGACTACTGCAGTTAGAGAGGAAATAGTTACTGTAAGAGCTAGAACATGACTACTGTAGTTAGAGAGGAAATAGTTACTGTAAGAGATAGAACATGACTACTGCAGTTAGAGAGGAAATAGTTACTGTAAGAGCTAGAACATGACTACTGTAGTTAGAGAGGAAATAGTTACTGTAAGAGCTAGAACATGACTACTGTAGTTAGAGAGGAAATGGTTACTGTAAGAGCTAGAACATGACTACTGTAGTTAGAGAGGAAATAGTTACTGTAAGAGCTAGAACATGACTACTGCAGTTAGAGAGAAATAGTACTGTAAGGGCTAGAACATTATTACAGCAGACAGTCTGGTTTTGCTTTTCACACCTCTATTATGACCAAGAATAGACCTAGTGAGAAATGAATTGTTAAAGGATGGTTCCATCAGAGAGTATAAATCATCACCAGCTAACTTCATCAACAACGGAGTTTCACTCCTCTCCCTTCATCCTTTCCCAGATGTGTGAAATTGGTTTTTAGATAATAGCATAAGTCAAGAAAGTCCCAGTCGGTATTAGATAGAACGTCATGGAAAAAACGACCTGTGGTTACCTAGGTTACTCCATTGGCTCACAGCAACGTCTTAAACTTTTGCAAACAACTTTCTTGTCTGCTTGTTTTAGTCAATTACAAAAAAAAACTACATTTAAACAAAATTACAAAACTGTCTAAAGATAACAGGGAGCAGGCAATGTTGAAAAGTTCTCACTACACTAGAAACATTTAATGTTGTAGGGCTTCGCTCATGCCCTTTTCATGAAGGTGCAGCAGCCTCATGAGTGAGTGAGTGCTAGCTAGCTATCTTCTGACCAGAACATTAAGCTAGCCAAGACCAACAACACAAACAAATGGACTATACAGCTGCAAGTAGTGAGTGGAATTACAAGCAAACTATACTAAACAAGTCAAATGTGTTTACCGGTGACAAAATGTTGTCTCTTTACAATGGTGGCCAATTGGAAAGAATGTTTGTTTTCCCCAATGTTAGGTGTGGTCGAGGGTAATTAGTTATTATATGTGGATATCGTGCGTAAATCTAAGTTACAAAACAAAAAATCTAAGTTAAAGCTAGAGATACGCTTTTTCCATTGGATGTGTCTCAATCCACCGCATCCTCCAGTGTGGAACTCCCACATCTGTGTGAAAGGTGGCAGAGCTAGAGTGTTTTTTATCAGACCACATGAGACAACCTGGAAAATCCATGTAAACGTCTGGAGCGTCCGAACAGTTTGACCTACAAACTATTATGAAGGGGAGACCCTCAGGAACACGATGGTGTTCTCCGTTCTGATCTACCATCCCCACAAGTGTCATGGGACTCCTCTGAAGTTAACCGGTACTGGTATTTTGAAGTTAAAACCGGTACCGGTATTTTGAAGTTTAAACCGGTACTGATATTCTGAAGTTAACCTGTACCGGTATTCTGAAGTTAACCGGTGCTGGTTTAAAATAAGGAATGGAAGTATGAAGGTATTTTTGTGACTACCCAAAAAAGTGTTTCATGTGTAAAAAAGCAAACAAAATATTTCCTGATTTTCTTTATATCTCCTAGATTAATAAGGACAGACACTTCAAAGCTTTGTTTCTGATGATTTCTTGATTGACTGGTCGTTTTTTGGCATTTATGAATGTGTTATCCTAAATGGTCCTACAATTCTAACTCAAATAGGCCATGGCCATCTTAAAAGAATTTCATATGTCAGCCTAGCACCCCAACCAGATCCACTGTGATATTTATAGCCTTTGTGTTTTTGCTTTATGGCAAACCAGGTGGTGGGCCACTGTTTGTTGTATTATTTCAAATGAAGGAGTGGACCTTTAATGCTAAATTGGCTAGCTTCTACACAACCTTTATTCAAACAATTGGGATTAGCCATCTTCCCATTATCAATATCTGCTTCTGTGCATGTGTGATTGTCTGCTTTATTCACAGTATAATGTGATGATCAATATGACTCATGTTTCATTACTGCAAGTGTCAATGTTATTTTCTCTTTTGAATTCATCTCCACAGAGTGACGGCCGTTAAAAAGCAATCCCTTTGAAAATGGCCTATGTGGCATCAATATGAGTCAGAAAGAGTTATTCTACTGTACAACATTGACTACAAAGTGTAAATAGGATCATTTTGGTCATAAAGTCAGTCTCGTTTAAAACAGAGTTTGAAACATCCGTGCTTCACAACGCGTAAATGAAGGTACGGTTTTGATTTGACTCTGTTCATTTGCCTACTAACTGGGGTGAACAGCTGTGGTGATTGCTACCTATCCAATAGCATAGACAGTGAGACAGGTCTGAGTGTATGTAAACTTTGACCCACTGGAATTGTGATACAGTGAATTATAAGTGAAATAACTGTCTGTAAACAATTGTTGGAAAAATTACTTTTGTCATGCACAAAGTAGATGTCCTAACCAACTTGCCAAAACTATAGTTTGTTAACAAGAAATTTGTGGAGTGGTTGAAAAATGAGTTTTAATGACTCCAACCTAAGTGTATGTATACTTCTGACTTCAACTATACATCCAACATTCACACACGTTAATATAACATGACTAAATAGCAATAGCAGGTAGCACCATGATAGTTACTTCTTCAGAGCAGATGGTGTGTGAATATTCTATAGGGTGTGAACCTGAGACACCAGAGTGTACTATCACACTATCACACTCCATTCCACTGTAAACCTGTTGACAGTCCCTACACGTACATAAACTCAGCAAAAAAAGAAATGTCCTCTCACTGTCAACTGCGTTTATTTTCAGCAAACTTAACATGTGTAAATATTTTTATGAACTTAACAAGATTCAACAACACAGACAGGTGACTAACAGAAATAGAATAATATGTCCTTGAACAAAAAGTGTGTGTGTGGGTTGGGGGGGTCAAAATTAAAAGTAACAGTCAGTATCTGGTGTGGCCACCAGCTGCATTAAGTACTGCAGTGCATCTCCTTCTCATGGATTGCACCAGATTTGCCAATTCTTGCTGTGAGATGTTACCCCACTCTTCCAGCAAGGCACCTGCAAGTTCCCGGACATTTCTGGGGGGAATGGCCCTAGCCCTCACCCTCTGATCCAACGGTCCCAAACGTGCTCAATAGGATTGAGATCCGGGCTCTTCGCTGGCCATGGCAGAACACTGACATTCCGTCTTGCAGGAAATCATGCACAGAACAAGCAGTATGGCTGGTGCATTGTCATGCTGGAGGGTCATGTCAGGGTGAGCCTGCAGGAAGGGTACCACATGAGGGAGGAGGATGTCTTCCTTGTAATGCACAGCGTTGAGATTGCCTGCAATGACAACAAGCTCAGTCCGATGATGCTGTGACACCGCCCCAGACCATGACGGACCTCCACCTCCAAATCGATCCCGCTCCAGAGTACAGGCCTCGGTGTAACGCTCATTCTTTAACGATAAACGCGAATCTGACCATCACCCCTGGTGAGACAAAACCGCGACTCGTTTGTGAAGAGCACTTTTGCCAGTCCTGTCTGGTCCAGCGATGGTGGGTTTGTGCCCATAGGCGAAGTTGTTGCCGGTGATGTCTGGTGAGGACCTGCCTTACAATTAGCCTACAAGCCCTCAGTCAGCCTCTCTCAGCCTATTGCGGACAGTCTGAGCACTGATGGAGGATTGTGCGTTCCTGGTGTAACTTGGGCAGATGTTGTTGCCATCCTGTACCTGTCCCGCAAGTCTGATGTTCGGATGTACCGAACCTGTGCAGTATTGTTACACGTGGTCTGCCACTGCGAGGACAATCAGCTGTCCATCCTGTCTCCCTGTAGCGCTGTCTTAAGTGTCTCACAGTACAGACATTGCAATTTATTGCCCTGGCCCATCTGC
Organism: Salvelinus sp. IW2-2015; assembly: GCF_002910315.2. Taxonomy (NCBI): domain Eukaryota; kingdom Metazoa; phylum Chordata; class Actinopteri; order Salmoniformes; family Salmonidae; genus Salvelinus; species Salvelinus sp. IW2-2015. The sequence continues at coordinate 114,037 of NW_019944237.1, read as the reverse complement.
AGTTCTCATGCCTCCTTGCTGCATGCCTAAGGCGCGTTCACGTAGATGAGCAGGGACCCTGGGCATCTTTCGTTTGGTGTTTTCCGAGTCAGTAGAACGGCCTCTTTAGTGTCCTAAGTTTTCATAACTGTGACCTTAATTGCTACCGTCTGTAAGCTTGTAGTATCTTAACGACCGTTCCACAGGTGCATGTTCCTTAATTGTTTATGGTTCATTGAACACTCATGGGAAACGGTGTTTAAACCATTTAAAATGAAGATCTGTGAAGTTATTGGATTTTTACAAATTATCTGTGAAAGACAGGGTCCTGAAAAAGGGACATTTATTTTTCTGCTGAGTTTATATACACACAGCCAGGTAGTTGAGTTTATAGCTATTTACACAATGTGTCCCTTGTTGTCTCATCAAATGAGAGAAATGTTGATATCTGGACCTGTACGACAGCATACAGGGCTCAACCTCACACTGTCTATACTGGAGCTGTACATCTGGTATTCTGGGCCATTATCAGGTATTATGTTGATATGTCATCACAATGGGAGCAGCAGTGGGCAATAACCGTCACAGAGGACTTTGTTTTGTGATAGCAACAACATGGTCTGCGTTATTGGCAAAATCAGAGACACACTAAGGAGAGTGAGAGAGATGGAGAGAGAGAACTAGAAAGACAGATAGAGAGAAAGAGACTGACTGAAGAAAGACAGACATACAGACAGAGGGAGAAAGAGCTAGATGGGGGAATAGAGAAAGATGCATAGTGTGTGTGTGTGTGTGTGTGTGTGTGTGCGTGTGTGAGAAAGAGAGAAAGAGAGAGAGAGCAGCGATCAGTGTTGATTTGATGGCTGACCTGATCTGTAATCTGATTCAGCTATAATGTGAACCAGGTGTAAAGTTAATCAGATCTAACCGTATGACGCCTCACAGTCTTTCGCTCTTCTCTGTTTCCCTCTCATTCTGTCTGTGGCTGAAGATGAAAGAAGAGAACGGTTCTTTACATGGTGCTTTGTTGTGTGACACAGTAAGGCTTTTGAGAGATTGGATGTTACATAACCATTCAATGTGGGATCATCTTAGACCCCCTGAATGCTTCATAATTACATGGAAATTAGACTGTTCAAAAGAATGTAAAAATATACAGCACAGTAACACCCTCGAGTGAATGCATTGTAGGGTAAATGTGTTTACAGGATTATAAACACATTATAATACACCTCTTGGATTTACAGACACTATGATTGCTCATGTCTCTCAAGTTACCTATTTGATTACATTATACAGAGTCCATAAAGAGTCACAGAAACACTGTGGGTGTACTTATTCCAAAGCCTGACTAAAGCAATTCGTATTTGAATGACTACAGCAAGAGATATGTACTGAGAGATATGACAAATTGAGAGAGAGAGAGTSTGGATACGATGTCAATGTCATCATCACACTGCAGCACGTGAAAACCCCCATTGTTCTATAGTGTCAGATCTTTCCCTGTTCAATGAAGAAAGAGAACAATGAAGTGCTATCATAGACCACCTAACTAATTGAGGGTGGTAATGAATCAATTCTGATATCCCTCTCAAGTGTACAAAAGGCCCAGGGAGGGTGATCTTTGCTTTGTGATGTTTTTCCTACTGACTTGAGCTTATCAAGGACCCAAGAACACATTGATTCTGAGTTTTATGAAGATCTGTTTACGTGCCTGTGTGTGTGTGTGTGTGTGTGTGTGTGTGTGTGTGTGTGTGTGTGTGTGTGTGTGTGTGTGTGTGTGTGTGTGTGTGTGTGTGTGTGTGTGTGTGTGTGTGTAATGAGAGGCAAGGATGGAGTTTTAGTCTTGAGAGGCCATGAATGGTCTTTCATATCTATTGTATAAGACTGTACACACACACACACACACACACACACACACACACACACACACACACACACACACACACACACACACACACCACACACACACACACCCCTACGACGCCTCGTTTAGCTTTAGGAGGCTTGTTGAGGAGTGGTGACAGTGAATACAATAACTCTCCTGATTCTTTATATGTGTGAGAGTAGGAACCACAAATATGACAAGACAGGACAAAGGACAGGAGTGATGCTCAGATCACATTAATCATCTTTGTACAATGTAATCAATAACACGTGGGCCAACAGGCTGGCCTGAATCGTCCACAGCAATAATGGATTCCATTTATACTTTGACACACCAGATGTGACTTTATCAACAGCCTTATGACTTTTACCATTCACTCTCACTGACGCTCAAGGATACTGTAGGGTGGAGATAAACTTGTCTCCTCTACACTCAACCACTCTTGGGGACACGGGAAGGGGCCGGGGAATAGGAGAAAGTGGTTTGGCTTTTCAGGAAGGATAATAGAGATGGAATAAGAGAGTGAGACGGCAGCACCGTCCAGAGTGACGCTGACATGTCCTGTCATTATTTTTATGTCACCTACCTCAGTGTGCTGCATCAAGACATGCCTGTCATCATTCTGTTATGTCACCTACCTCAGGTGCACCATGACATGTCCTGTCATCATTTGTTATGTCACCTACTCAGTGCTGCACCAAGACATATCCTGTCATATTCTTGTTATGTCACCTACCTCAGTGTACTGCACCAAGACATGTCCTGTCATCATTCTGTTATGTCACCTACCTCAGTGTACTGCACCAAGACATTCCTGTCATAATTCTGTTATGTCACCTACCTCAGTGTGGCTGCAGCCAAGACATGTCCTGTCATCATCTGTTATGGCACCTACCTCAGGGTACTGCACAAGACATGTCCTTCATCATTCTTTATGTCACCTACCTCAGTGACTCCACCAATGACATGTCCTGTCAATCATTCTGTTATTGTCACCTACTCAGTCTACTCACCAAGACATGTCCTGTATCATTCTGTTATGTCACCTACTCAGTGTACTCACCAAGACATGCCTGTCATCATTCTGTTATGTCACCTACCTCAGTGTACCTGCACCAAGACAGTCCTGTCATCATTCTGTTATGTCACCTACCTCAGTGTTCTGCACCAGACATGTTCCTGTTCATTATTCTGTTATTGTCACCTACCTTCAGGGCGTCTGCACCAAGACATGTCCTGTCATCATTCTGTTATGTCACCTACCTCAGTGTCTGCACCAAGACATGTCCTGTCATCATTCTGTTATGTCACCTTACCTCAGTTACTGCACCAAACATGTCTGTCAGCATTGTTATGTCACCTACCTCAGGTGCTGCACCAAGACATGTCCTGTCATCATTCTGTTATGCACCTACCTCAGTGTACTGCACCAAGACTGTCCTGTCAACATTCTGTTATGTCACTACCGTCAGCTGTACGTCCAGCCAAGAAGTCCTGTCATCATTCTGTTATGTCACCTACCTCAGTGTACTGCACCAAAGACATGTCCTGTCATCATTTGTTATGTCACCTACCTCAGTGTACTTGCACCAAAGACAATGTTCCTGTCATTACATTCATGTTATGTCAACCTACCTCAGTGTACGTCCACAAAGACATGTCTCTGCATTCGATTCTGTTATGTCACCTACCTCAGTGTCTTGCACCAGACATGTCCTGTCATCATTCTGTTATGTCACCTACTAGTTGTTACTGCACCAAGACATGTCCTGTCAATCAAGTTCTGTTATGTCACCTACCGTCAGCTGTACTGCACCAAGACACTGTCCGTCATCATTCTGTTAGGTCACCTACCTCAGTGTTGACTTGCACAAACAGGTCCTGCATTATTCTGTTATGTCACCCTTCCTCAGCCAACAACAATATAACTTTTAATTCGAATGTATGAGCAGCATTATGGATCAATAATCCCTGTATTCATCTGAATGGATCATTATTGTGCGTTTGCCCACCACACCACAAATAGGGTTWAGAAGTGAACATGGTTATGACACAACACTYAGCAATAGCCWTTTGGTCATGAGTAAGTCATTTCTTCTTTTCCTCATGTACAGCAGTGGTTTTTCTAAGAAATGTTATTTTCTAAAATATGGGAAATTTGCTCATGTAATTAATGCGTGAAGTCCTTTACAAAAAAAAACAAGCTAATAAAATAGTTTTTATTCACTAAGTTATGTGGCCATGAGCAATCCAGAGAGGGCACTTAGATAGCCTAAATGGTAGCGTTGTTCTCATCTTAAATACCACATCAATTAGATTTTCCAAGTAGCCCACACCGAGCATGACCAAACAACCCAATCGGATACAGGACGCTGTGTATACTTGAAGGACAGCAATGGATGAGGGAAACTGGAAAGAAAACCACAAGTGTTCCCTACTGACCTACTGGAGATGTAATCACAACAACATGAATTCTGTCAGCTTCTTTTCATCGTCAAGKTGATTGTTTGGATGTCTTGCAGTTTAAACCAGTTTGATGTGCGTATTTAACAGAGCCKCTCCAGACCTTCCTGGGGCCCTAAGCAAAATTCTGCTAAGGGGCCCTCCTACCTGACCCGTGAGCCATGTAAACCATTTGCCATTGCCACACAGTCAGACCCCAGAGCTCACACTACAATCCTCCCTCCTTTAAAACAGTTTGCTCAATCTGTCGGTCTATGATTAAGTAGACCTATACAGAATTAGGTATAAACAAACAATATTTATTGAATATAATATTTTCAATAGACTCTTAAGATAAGTGAATATTAACAGAAATAAGAAATTGTAGAAAACATAAAATATAATACTGAGCTTTGGCTCTGCTGCCTGGTAATTAGCCCAGTCCTCACAATATTATACAATTAGCTTTGTATATACACAATGTTAACATTAGCCTATAGGCTATGGCTGCAGCTATACGTCTCAAAATAGTCAAATAAAACCTATACAGCTGTGTGATTAACTTTGGTTCCCTCTACAGCCTGGGCATTGTCAGTATCAGCATGAACACCAGTCTATCTGGACTGTCTGGAAGAAATTGAGAAAGTACAGTGGGGAGAACAAGTATTTGACACACTGCCGATTTTGCAGGTTTTCCTACTTACAAAGCATGTAGAGGTCTGTCATTTTTATCATAGGTACACTTCAACTGTGAGAGACGGAATCTAAAA
>NW_019944237.1:104420-107156 GCF_002910315.2 Salvelinus sp. IW2-2015 | reverse complement strand
CAATCTGTTTCCCCATGTCGCAATAGATTTATGCTCATCGCATGTGAGCACCCCCACAAACATTTCCTGTTGACATGGGAAGGACCTCAGTCCAGCTACAGAAAGCATTCGATGCAGCTTCCTTTTTGAAAAGCTCCCTACTGGCGATAGCATAAACTGCTTACTGGTATGGTGGACTGCGAATTTCAATTAGAGGGCTGTCCAAAGTAAGGATTAGAGCCTCCAGGTTTTTTTCTCTCACCAGAAAGAAGAGTGTCACGCCACTGACCATAGTTTGGCTTTGTATGTTTCTATGTTTATTTTCGGTTCAGGGTTGTGATCTGGTGGGCTTCTATGTTGTTTGTCTAGTTTGTCTATTTCTATGTGTTGGTATGATATGGTTCTCAATCAGAGGCAGGTGTTAGTCGTTGTCTCTGATTGGGAACCATATTTAGGTAGCCTGTTTTGTATTGTGGGGTGTGGGTGTGGGTGATTGTTCCTGTTTCTTTGTGTATGTCATTGTTCCTGTTTCTTTGTGTATGTCACAAGACAGGACTGTTTCGTGTTATTCTCGTTTATTGTTATTTTGTTGTTTTGTTCAAGTATTTGGTTTTCATTAAAAGGAATATGAATACTCACCACGCTGCATCTTGGTCCTCCTCTCTTTCTCCTAACGATGATTGTTACAGAAAGCAGCTCAAAGGCAGTCATCCTGTCTGATGGCAGATCAGGTACATTCTGAATCTCGTGTGCCAGATCCATTCCACTGATGTCACAGTCATCTCTGAAGGTCAGAGTGTTTAACTTCCATGCAGTGAGCCTTTAAAGATTCACTTGACATCTGAGAGGCAGTGCTAAAGTTCAGCAGCACTCCATATTTGGTTTTCACCTGGTTGTGTGTTTCAAATCTCTCATCCATGGATGTCACAGCAGAGTCGACCACAACGTATAAGTATTTGACTTCAAGGTTTATCAGTGCATCAATCATTGGTTCATCGGGAGCCTCTTGCTGTTTCTCAGTCTCTTCTCTTTCAGAACAGCCTCCACATTAATTTCTTCACAAATGCTTTTGGCTGTTGTCTGGGCCTCAGAGAATCCAGTTTCCCGGTATGTAGCGAGGTAGGCCTTTGCATTTGAAATTAAATTCACTGCAATATCCAACTGCATTGAGGCAGATTGGAGGAGCTTGTTCACCTTGTTTGTCATTGTCAGTATCTCACACCATACGACACAGCAAATCAAGAAGTGGTAGGATCCAACTTCATCTGCAAGTGCTTGTGCCTCCACTTTGGCCACAGGATCGTTGATTGTCTGTTTGGCTTCCAGTAAYGCCTCCCGAACCTCAGAAGCCTGATACCTGATTGCATGAACACTTTGGAGCCTACTCCTGGCTTGTACTCCTTGGTGCTTGCCCTTCATGCTGGCCACTTTATCATAAGCTTGCCCTCTGCAATCTTCAGCTAGTTCAGCTTATCTAAGATGACAGTGGACAGAGTCAAGCCTGTTGTAACAACATTCACAAAGCCGAGGAAGTGCTCCWTGATCTCTGGCTTTCCCTTTAAAGCAACGCTTCTCAGAATAATGGACATTTGCTCCTGGTGACTAATGTCAGGTGTACAGTCCAAGATAATGAAGTACTTTGAGTCTCTTACTTGAGTCACTATTGCTTCCAGAATCTTGTCACTCACAATCTGTATGAGCTCATTCTTTGTGTGCTTCCCAAGGTAATGAGCATGTGTCTCTCCATCTTTCATTTTGCTGAGATGAYTTTCCAAAACGGGGTCAAATTTAGCCAGTAATTCAACCTCTKTTAGGAAGTTTCCATTATCTGGTTGGAAGAGTTTGTCTGAACCCCTGAATGCTATGTTTCTTTCAGCCAGAGACTGGGTGATACTTATTAAACGTGTAAGGACATCCCGCCATCTCTTTCTTTCAGTCTCCAAAATTGTCATTTGTATCTGGTCAAGAGTCTGTCCCCGACTTAGGCGCAGATCAAGTTCTCTTCACTTAATCATATTGTTTGTATGTTCAGATTCAGAGAACCTCAACACACATCATGGGTCAGTAAAAACTGACGGCTACCTATGACCAGATCATCCATCACTACAACCTCCACTTTATAACCATAAATTAGTTCTTGTGTCTTTAGTAGAAAAGAGCTTACAGCAAAAACACAATACACAGCGTTTGTTTTGAATTGAGCAATATGAAACGGCCAGACTCTGGCTCAATCCTTCCCCCACATTTGACAGCTGTCGTCTGTAGAAACACCCTCAGTCCGCTCGATTACATAGAGAGATACTTCCAACCCACTATTGCCATCCGCCAATTAGCCTGATAAAATTGAGACTGCGTGATAGACAGTAACAGATATGGGATGTAAGCAGTGATAAATACAGAATACCTATATGCATCGTACTAAAAGCTATTGATATCCCCTACAGCCCCTCCCCCAACCAACTTTACACATTCGCATAATAATGCATAGTAGCCAAATCCTATGAGAACTGCAGTTCATTATCTCTATGGGCATGGCGGCCTGGACCTCATATAACAGGGAAGTGAAGATTCTAGTAGTCATTGGTGACCCAAGACTGCCCACCGTATCGCACAACATAAAAGAGACCGTCACTTCTATGTTCACACAACCCAAGGAAATGCACTGAATGGACAAACACATGGAAATGAAACCACATTGTACTTTTCTTGGAGAGCTATATGGTAAATGCAGACTGCCCATAACACAAAGAATGGAAA
>NW_019944237.1:86082-99684 GCF_002910315.2 Salvelinus sp. IW2-2015 | reverse complement strand
ACTGGCTAGGTGCCTGCTACTTCACCTGGGTCTGTGTTAGTACTGGCTGAGGCTGCTGTACTTCACCTGGGTCTGTGTTAGTACTGGCTGAGGCGGCCTGTACTTCACCTGGGTCTGTGTTAGTACTGGCTGAGGCTGCCTGTACTTCACCTGGTCTGTGTTAGTACTGGCTGAGGCTGCCTGTACTTCACCTGGGTCTGTGTTATACTGGCTGAGGCTGTCTGTACTTCACCTGGGTCTGTGTTAGTACTGGCTGAGGCTGTCTGTACTTCACCTGGGTCTGTGTTAGTACTGGCTGAGGCTGCCTGTACTTCACCTGGGTTGTGTAGTACTGGCTGAGGCTGCTGTACTTCACCTGGGTCTGTGTTAGTACTGGCTGAGGCTTGCCTGTACTTCACCTGGGTCTGTGTTAGTACTGGCTGAGCTGCCTGTACTTCACCTGGGTCTGTGTTAGTACTGGCTGAGGCTGCCTGTACTTACCTGGGTCTGTGTTAGTACTGGCTGAGGCTGCCTGTACTTCACCTGGTCTGTGGTTATACTGGCTGAGGCTGCCTGGTACTTCACCTGGGTCTGTGTTAGTACTGGCTGAGGCTGCCTGTACTTCACCTGGGTCTGTTTAGTATTTGCTGAAGCCGGCTGTTACTGGGTCTTTGTTAGTATTTGCTGAAGCCGGCTGTACTGGGTCTGTGTTAGTATTTGCTGAAGCTGGCTGTACTGGGTCTGTGTTTTGTTTATGTTTCTGAAGCCGGCTGTACTGGGTCTGTGTTAGTACTTGGCTGAAGCCGGCTGTACTGGGTCTGTATTAGTACTGTCTGAGGCTGGATGTATTGGGTCTGTGTTAGTATTTCCTGAAACCGGCTGTACTGGGTCTGTGTTAGTACTGGCTGAGGCTGGATGTGGATCAACTGAGTCTGTACTTGTACTGGCTGATGATCCAGCATCTCCTCTGCTGAGAAACTTAAGCATAGCACCTGTAAATTAAAGATAATACTATTATTAATTTTATCAGCTGCATCAGGCCCATTCAAACGGCTCCCCCAGATTCCTTTAAAACATTTTCAAATATAAAATATTACTTATACTATGGCTTGGCTGAATACTTGATGTTTTTATGTACTGAGAGATGTGCATCAATATTGCCCAGTATGCCCAGCTAGTCATCATTTTAAATTCAATATATTAATCAATATCAAGGTCAATCCATTGCTTTCCATCTTGCATTCATCCAGAGTTGTAACTAAACCTTGACTGAGAGACTAGATAAGCACTGAGCAGTGATACATGGATTAGCTATGGTGTGGGTGAGACAGAGCACCAGGTTCTTGTACATCTGCAAGCAAAGGAGATGATAATTGTGTCTGTCTCTTGCTTCCACATACATATGTAGGATCTTAATTTGAGCCGGTTGTGGTTTACAATTAATGGAGATTTTTGTTGGGGTTGATACATTTTTTGTTAGGGCAAATCAAGTCTGAAATCCATTCTCAAAGTGGACATTACAAACTTTAGAAGTCTTTAAAAAAATCTAATACACCACAAGTTTGCATTTCCTGCTTTGCAGTAAGCTTCTCAGCAACTAAAGAGTGATMAAATTACAATCATACATCTGTACAGTTGCTAAGGTCTGTTGTGAGCAAAGCAAAATAGAAAACAGCTAACAATAATGAAAATACATTTTGTGAAACACACAATTTACATACACACACACACACACACACACACACTCAAGTTAACACAACCCCTCTCCCACATACACCCACACCTCCAGCTGTTCTCCTTTGCCTGTCTTCTCCCGTTATCCAACTCAGTGGAGGCTGGTGAGGGGAGGACGGCTCATAGTCATGGCCGTAATGGAATGAATGGAACTGTATCAAACAATTAGAAAGGGAGGGTTTCATGTGTTTGATACCGTTCCATTCATTCCATTCCAGCCTTTACATTAAACCCGTCCGCCGATTTAAAGTGGCACCAGCCACTGATCCACCCAACCTATTCCAGCGTTGAGTAGACACCTCCCTCCTTTCCTCCATCCCTCCCAGGCCTGGCTGTCTCTGGCTCTACTGAACGTACGGCGATAATGTTCTTGGCTGGGTTGCATAAAACATTGTGTTTGGCTTAAGGATTTACCTTAAGGAATAACTTCCCCTTACCTAAGGGACTTGTTTAAGGGGGTAGCATAGAGCCCCTCATACGTGTTCCTTAGATAAGGGCCCTTAGGGCTCTATGTAGTGAATAGGGTATCATTCATGACACGTTCACTGAGCTTATGAAAGCAGCCCAGACACATTTCTTATCTGGCTCAGTGTTAACATCACTGTTGTTCTCCAGATCACGTTTACATTGCCTTCAGGTGGTTGGTTATGATTCAGCTATCAATCTTCTCATTCTGTCCTCTGTTCTTTTATAAGCATAGAATGAAATACTAAATGGAGATGCTGATGTAAAATGAGGATTTAATTATTCAGTTTGTTTATTTAGGAAAAGAGGTGTATTAATCTGCATGAATCTGCTACTAATCCATGTGGGTATGGTTACAACTGCTGCTGCTATTGAGGGGTGGTAGTGTGGGGGGGGTTGTGTCCAGTTGTGTTCTCTCATAATAATAAACCTTTTGCTTTGCAGAGCAGTGTTATGGGTTATGTGAGGCCACCACAGTCCTTGTGAGTAGAGGATGTACCTGTTACAGAGCAGTGTTATGGGTTATGTGTGGCCACCACAGCCTGTTTGAGGATAGAAAATAGCAGTGTCATGGGTTATGTATATGTGGCCACAGCAGCTTGTGTGAGTAGAGGATGTACCTTCAGCTGTGTTCCAGCCGCTGTTCCATTCTACTATTCAACCCTTCCCTCCTCCTCTTCCTCCTCCTGGGACGAAGACTTTGTGTACAAGGCTGCCCCTCGCCTCCTACTTGTGTTCCTACCAAACAATGTTCCCACTTGGTTCCGTCTGTAAGAAATGTTGTGTTCCTGTGTATATTAATAGCTGGACGGAATTGTTACATGCGGAAGASTTTTGAACAAAATGGTCGCCCTAAACAAAAACATTGTGACAGAGGTGAAGTTTTTTGAGAGYAGGCTACAGCAGTGGCTCTCAAACCTCTCTTCGTGGAGCTCCAGACGTTTCACAATGTTGTTGTATCCCTGAACTAATTCACCTCACGAGGAGAGGTTTGAGAGCCCCTGGTCTACAGGGTGACCTTGTTCAAACTCACTGAAGGAAGGGTTTCCTCTGCGGAAACTACTCGGTTTACAGAATAGGATCATTCAAATGTATTCATACTCATAGTCTTCACTGATGATTTATGGCTCTAATATTGTCCTTTTTGGGAGATGCTATCAACTTTTATTTTTAAACCAATGACCTTCCCCAGAAACCCTATTCTTCTAAGGCTTTGGTAGCCCCTGCACACCTACATTCTAATCTCGGAGCTAATATCAGACTCTGAATGAAGGCACTAGATTCATTCTCCTCACCTCAGTTGCACTTAATGCTAAAAGCAAAGACTTGTGTATTGGTTCATCTTATACAGAATGGATTTGAACTACCACAACTTAAGTCTCCCCCAGGCATGGTATCGACATGACCCAGCAGCTGTCTCCTTTCTCTCCCTATACTGTACACACAGGGTCAGGTGAGGTTGGTCAGCAGCTGGCTTTAAGTCAACCATCTCAGTATAGAATCAACACTAACATTTAACTTTAACCTTCACCATAAACCCTTCTAACCATTTTTACTCAAAAAATGATTAGACTACATTAGCCCCACTCTATGTATGTAACGACACAGCAAGATAACGCCGAAGCAAAGGCCCTGTCCAGGAACAACCCCTAGACTTTACCCGCCTAAAGGCACTACTCGCCTTTTTTTCACTACCCCCCTAAAGGCACTACAAGGCACTGCCCCCCTAAAGGCACTGCCCCCCTAAAGGCACTACAAGGCACTACCTCCCTAAGGCACAACAAGGCACTGCCCCCTAAAGGCTACAGGCACTGCCCCTAAAGGCAGCTGCCCCTAAAGGCACTACAAGGCACTACCCCCCTAAAGGCACTACAAGGCATGCCCCCCTAAAGGCACTGCCCCCCTAAAGGCATGCCCCCCTAAAGGCACTGCCCCCCTAAGGCACTACAAGGCACTGCCCCCTAAAGGACTACAAGGCACTGCCCCTAAAGGCACTACAAGGCACCTGCCCCCTAAAGGCACTAACAAGGCACTGCCCCCTAAAGGCACAAGGCACTGCCCCAAAGGCACTACAGCCACTGCCCCCCTAAAGGCACTACAAGGCACTGCCCCCTAAAGGCACTACAAGGCACTGCCCCCTAAAGGCACTACAAGGCACTGCCCCCCTAAAGGCACTACAAGGCACTGCCCCCTAAAGGCACTACAAGCATGCCCCCTAAAGGCACTACAAGGCACTGCCCCCTAAAGGCACTACAAGGCACTGCCCCCCTACAAGGCATGCCCCCTACAGGCACTGCCCTACAGGCACGCTACCCCCCTAAAAGGCACTGCCCCTAAGGCACTGCCCCCTAAGGCACTGCCCCCTAAAGGCACTGCCTCTAAAGGCACTACCCCCTAAAGGCCACTAAAGGCACTGCCCCCCTAAAGGACTGCCCCTAAAGGGCACTAAAGGCACTGCCCCCCTAAAGGCACTGCCCCCCTAAAGGCACTGCCCCCTAAAGGCACTGCCCCTAAAGGCACTACAAGGCACTACCCCTAAAGGCACTACAAGGCACTGCCCCCCTAAAGGCACTACAAGGCACTGCCCCCCCACAAGCTCGCACTGCCCCCCTAAAGGCACTGCCCCCTAAAGGCACTACAAGGCACTGCCCCCTAAAGGCACTACAAGGCACTGCCCCCTAAAGGACTACAAGGCACTGCCCCCTAAAGGCACTACAAGGCACTGCCCCTAAGGCACTACAAGGCACTGCCCCCCTAAAGGCACTACAAGGCACTGCCCCCCTAAAGGCACTACAAGGCACTGCCCCCTAAAGGCACTACCGGCACTAAAGGCACTACAAGGCACTGCCCCCTAAAGGCACTGCCCCCTAAAGGCACTGCCCCCTAAAGGCACTGTCCCCCTAAAGGACTACAAGGCACTGCCCCCTAAAGGCACTACAAGGCACTGCTAAAGGCACTACCGGACTAAAGGCACTACAAGGCACTGCCCCCTAAAGGACTGCCCCCCTAAAGGCACTGTCCCCCTAAAGGCACTACAAGGCACTGCCCCTAAAGGCACTACCCCCTAAAGGCACTACAAGGCACTGCCCCACTAAAGGCACTACCCGGCACTAAAGGCACTACCGGCAAGACTACCATAAAGGCATACCCGCCAACTCCACAAGCCCACTGCCCCCTCTAAAGGCACTGCCCCCCTAAGACTACAAGGCACTGCCCCCCTAAAGGCACTACAAGGCACTGCCCCCTAAAGGCACTGCCCGGCACTAAAGGCACTGCCCGGACTAAAGGCACTACCCCCGGCACTAAAGGCACTACCCCCGGCACTAAAGGCACTACCCCCCCCCTAAAGGCACTACCCCCCCCCTAAAGGCACTACCCCCCCCCTAAAGGCACTACCCCCCCCCCTAAAGGCACTACCCCCGGCACTAAAGGCACTTGTGTAGATGGGACAGTATTCATTAGACAGGTACACTAAATATAGTCATAGCTCCACATTTTCCTTTGATAAGCTTCATGGAATATTACCCATATTTCTTACACCTAGTTTCCACTCCTCTCAGATCTTARCCAGTGCCTCGGGGCTAGGGTTGTTTTCTGRACAGTGCCTGAGTTCAATGCTGCTTGATCTGTGCCCTTAGATATTTTTTGCACGAAGCTCATCTTGCTAAGGAGATGAAAAGTAGAAATGTCTTCATCTGTAATAGGGTCAATGACCTGACGTGTCTATTTTGGTGTCTGAAGCATAATAAATGTTTATAAACACTGCATTATTAGACTTCACTTTCCCCTATTTACTGGCTTATAACAGTATTCATTATGATTAATGGGAATTTAGGGAGCTATAGAGCTCAGAAGTACCTAAACTAAAATCAATATGCAAAAATGTTCTACATTTTGGTTTTTACTATAAAAATAATATAAAAACTCTGGTGCCATAATTGTGAGTATCTGTATTGATAAGTAAAAATAATGGTGAGGATCTTAAACTTTATTACATTTTTTATGCTTGAAAGACCTTTGTCTCTACATTGGGATTTCATTCAATGTCATTCAGTATAACAGACATTCAGGAGCCATTTCAGACCATAATGCTTTGCGATAGTCACATAACAGGATAATGCATCAGAAAGAAGATTCAGAAGGACCCCCTAAAATATTGATAATTTCACCTTTTCGTTTACTGGTGCACTATGGTACAAAATCCTGTGTCATACGGTACAACGCTTAAACATTTAAAATGTTGTTTTTATTTTAAAATAGCATATTTGATGTGAAATGTAACATTAAAAAGCTGTAGATCAAGGTCATAGTTTTTTAATAGGTGGCCAAGCAATTGCCTGTAGAATAAGTTCAAACTGTTTTTTGTCATACGGAGTAACGATTATGTCATTCTGTATAACTGTTATACCACAATGTCATTTGTTACGCTGTATGACACATATACAGTATCGTTTTTGTGTTTTTAGGACATTCGCTTTTACGGAATATAGTGTACATTTTATGAATAACATTTATGTATTTTTATGTGTTGAGGTATATTTTGTGTTTATTACATTGTGAAAAACAAAAGTAATGACAATGTTGGTCAATTTCTTCAACAAATAATCAGGTCTATATAATTAGTAATGGAAAGGAAACACAGACTCTTTGTTTAAATATTAAAAAATACTCCTTTAGTAATACAATTTGTAGACAGAAGTTGGTACAGAGTACAGTATAACAGTATATGATAGTTTCTCCCTAAGTTCTGCAAAATGTCCTAGACATCCTGTAACTCATATAGCCTCCCCAATCCCCCTTACGTAACTTTCCCTAGCAACAACATTTTAATAAATCTAACCTCCCCCTGACAGCAGGAACCATCTTATCAGCAAGTAAAAACTCAGAAGTGGGTTTGACCAAAACTTGACCTGTCATCACAAGTATAGGGTCATGACAAGGTGAACGAGTGTAAGCATCTTCTGACAGGGGACTGGTTTCATCAGGTCTGTGGCAGYCTTGTGTTCTCGGAGAACCAGATAACCACGCTGGGATCCAGACAGGAGTCTGAATGTAGACGCCTTCTGATAGTGTCTGAAGGTCACAACACTCAAAACAGGTTTTAACACACCGAGGTCTCCTGAAGAGAGACCTTACAGTTTATCATAACGTCATTTATGAACCCTTTAAAAGGTATAAGGCCAYGGTTTAACCCTTTTTAACAACATGGTCATTATTATTATTAAATTCAAGTCATCAGCATTTAATTATTATCATAATGTTGTAGTAATGCTTTATCAGTACAGTTTTGATGTTGAGGGAATATATGTCCTTATAGATGCCTCTATCCAACAACGATAGGGCTGCACGGTTCAGGGCCTGGAAGAACTCAGATCCTCTAGTTAGGGAAGAGTCACTTTTGAGCAGGAAAGCAAGGTATTATAGTGGTCATGCAGTTAAGTGACAAGTGCAGTTCAGCAACCAGCAAACCTGAATTATGACTAAATTCAGTTAGGTTAGCAGTAGGCTAGATCTTTTATCTTCAACACAACGTATGAGTTTCAGACTAGGCTGTGGGCGGTTACTCAAAGGTTGTTTACAACAGCATTTAGGAAATATTAATCTAATGAAAGTAATTTTACTATAGCCTGCACTATATCTCTGTAATTATATTTGTCTTGTGTTTAGCTACCGCAGACGTAAGAAGGAGAGGAACATAGACCATCGCCCAGTTAGAGAGATGACGACCTCTACAGCTGAAAAGAGAAGGGATAAATGGAGTAAAAACCAGAGGAGCTGGGGAATTATTTTGGGCAGATTTTCAATCCAAGTTCATCACATTTTGCTGACAATGTTATTCAATCAATGTTATACTTTTCAATGTTTCAAAATGAATTGTTCTTGACTTTATATCATAGATGAATTAGAGTTCTGACATTCCTTTTCCTTATGCCTTTTCTCCATTTACCTTAAAATAAAGTAAAAAGCTGATTAAAACTGATTGCCAGTGTCTTTCATTTTATATTTAATATGTAATAAGTACGTCATTGTTGCTGAGACAGTCTTTTAGTATCATCCAATGTGGAATCTTACAGTGTGTCATTCTGTATAAAGATGCTACAGTCAGATGCTGTAACGCAGGTTTTTCACATATTATTACATCATTGAGTTTTGTCATCTGAGGACAAATAACAATCTTTACCTCTTTATAGAAAATAAATTTATAGAAATGTTCCAGTTTTTTTTAAACTTTAGAGCGTGGCATTTTAGGTGCTAAAATCAACAAATGAGCTCATATTAGTAGAAAAGCCAAAATGTATKATGTTAATTTGGATTTTCAAAGCAGTACATGTTTGTTGAGCTCAAGCTACATGTATTACTCTTTATAAATAGCTGAATGCTAATATATTTTAAGGACCCCCTAAAATATTGATCATTTCACCTTTTCGGTCACTGGTAAACTATGATACAAAATCCTGTGTCATACGGTACAACGCTTAAAAAACGATTTGGAATTTCAAAGCAGTACCTGTTTGTTGAGATCAAACTATTACTATCTATGAACAGCTGAATGCTAATACTTGTCACGCCCTGACCTTAGAGATCCTTTTTATGTCTCTATTTTGGTTGGTCMGGGCGTGAGTTGGGGTGGGCATTCTATGTTTTGTTCTGTGTGTTGTATTTCTATGTGTTTGGCCTGGTATGGTTCCCAATCAGAGGCAGCTGTCAATCGTTGTCTCTGATTGAGAACCATATTTAGGTAGCCTGTTCTCACCTGTGTTTGTGGGTAGTTGTTTTCTGTTTTGTGTATTGCACCTTGCAGAACTGTTCGTTTGTTGTTTTGTTGTTTTTTGTTCAAGTATTGGTATTTATTAAAAGTATTATGAATACTTACCACGCTGCATCTTGGTCTTCTCTTTCTCCCGACAACGTTTGTTACGATACTGGTAAATAATAAAATAATGTGAAAATCCATTATCGTTACACCGACGAATGACACTATTCATAGGAGAAATAATATGATTCAAATTGAAAATGCATGGATTTAATTCTCAGTGACTAAAACTTGTTGAAATATATATCCAACACTCTAATGAAGGTAGAAATAACTTAAATTCACATTTTTAACAGTTTCATATTTTGCCTATTTTAAACCCTTATTCATCATTGACCCAATAACATTATTTGTATTAATAACCAATGTACAGTTGGAAGCTTTACCTTAGTCTTTGCTAGGTAAAGCCCCACCTTATCTCAGCTCACTGGTCACCATAGCAGCACCCATCCGTAGCATGGGCACCAGCAGGGATATTTCACTGGTCACTCCAAAGCCAATTCCTCGTTTGGCTGCCTTTCCTTCCAATTATCTGCTGCCAATGACTGGAACTAATTGCAAAAATCACTGAAGCTCGAGACTCATATCTCCCTCACTAGCTTTAAGCGTAAGCTGTCAGAGCAGCTCACAGATCACTGCACCTGTACATAGCCCATCTGTAAATATCCCATCCAACTACCTCATCCCCATATTGTTATTTTTTTGTTGTTGCTCCTTTGCACCCCAGTATCTCTACTTGCACATTCATCTTCTGCACATCTATCACTCCAGTGTTTAATTGCTAAATTGTAATTNAGGCACTACAAGGCACTACCCCCCTAAAGGCACTACAAGGCACTACCCCCCTAAAGGCACTTGTGTAGATGGGAAAGTATTCATTAGACAGGTACACTAAATATAGTCATAGCTCCACATTTTCCTTTGATAAGCTTCATGGAATATTACCCATATTTCTTACACCTAGTTTCCACTCCTCTCAGATCTTAACCAGTGCCTCGGGGGTAGGGTTGTTTTCTGGATAGTGCCTGAGTTCAATGCTGCTTGATCTGTGCCCTTAGATATTTTTTGCACAAAGCTCATCTTGCTAAGGAGATGAGAAGTAGAAATGTCTTCATCTGTAATAGGGCCAATGACCTGACATGTGTATTTTGGTGTCTGAAGCATAATAAATGTTTATAAACACTGCATTATTAGACTTAACTTTCCCCTATTTACTGGCTTATAACAGTATTCATTATGATTAATGGGAATTTACGGAGCTATAGAGCTCAGAAGTACCTAAACTAAAATCAATATGCAAAAATGTTCTACATTTTTGTTTTTACTATAAAAATAATAAAAAATAATAATAAAAAAATAATAATAATAATAAAATAATAATAATAAAATAATGTGAAAATCCATTATCGTTTCACTGACGAATGACACTATTCATAGGTGTCACACCCTGGCCTTAGTTATCTTTGTTTTCATTATTATTTTAGTTAGGTCAGGGTGTGACATGGTGAAGTATGTGTTTTTGTATTGTCTAGGGTGTTGTTTGGTTTAGGGGGTTAAGTAGAGTAGATGGTTTAGTGTTCAGTGTAGGTGTCTAGGAAAGTCTATGGTTGCCTGAATTGGTTCTCAATTAGAGACAGCTGGTTATTGTTGTCTCTGATTGGGAGCCATATTTAAGGCAGCCATAGGCTTTAGGTGTTTGTGGGTAATTGTCTATGTCAGTGTGTAGTGGTCAGTGTCAGCACCATTTTGTTTATATAGCTTCACGGTCGTCAGTTTGTTTTGTTTCATTCGTTGCTCTTCTAAAATAAAAGAAGAATGTATTTCTCACACGCTGCGTTTTGGTCCTCTCTACAAAGTCAAGACGATCGTGACAATAGGAGAAATAATATGATTCAAATTGAAAATGCATGGATTTAATTCCCAGTGACTAAAACTTGTTGTAATATATATCCAACACTCTAATGAAGGTAGAAATAACTTAAATTCACATTTTTAACACAGTTTTATATTTTGCCTATTTTAAACCCTTATTCATCATTGACCCAATAACATTATTTGTATTAATAACCAATGTACAGTTGGAAGCTTTACCTTAGTCTTTGCTAGGTAAAGCCCCGCCTTATCTCAGCTCACTGGTCACCATAGCAGCACCCACCCGTAGCACGCGCTCCAGCAGGTATATTTCACTGGTCACCCCAAAGCCAATTCCTCGTTTGGCTGCCTTTCCTTCCAATTCTCTGCTGCCAATGACTGGAACGAATTGCAAAAATCACTGAAGCTGGTTGATGAGTCTGCCGCGTTGAAAACTGCTTCACATCCAGACAGTCTCTTCTTGAGACATTACTTTGATAAACCTCCCCATCTACAGTGCATTTAATAAGCCTGTAGTCAGAAGCTACAGTATCTATGACGACAGTAGCACTCGCAATAAGTTATAATTGTTCTAAAAATACCACTTCATTAAGTCTGCCCAGCTAGTTTGACACATTTATATGAGAAGTTAGTCAGAGCTTCCAAATGTTTTTTTAACATTTTATATTTCACCTTTATTTAACCAGGTAGGCCAGTTGAGAACAAGTTCTCATTTTCAACTGGACCTGGCCAAGATAAAGCAAAGTGCGACACAAACAACAACACAGAGTTACACATGGAATAAACAAACATACAGTCAGTAACACAATAGAAAGTCCTATATACAGTGTGTGCAAATGAGGTAAGATAAGGGAGGTAAGGCAATAAATAGGCCACAGTGGCGAAAAGAATTACAATTTAGCAATTAAACACTGGAGTGATAGATGTGCAGAAGATGAATGTGCAAGTAGAGATACTGGGGTGCAAAGGAGCAACAACAAAAAAATAACAATATGGGGATGAGGTAGTTGGATGGGATATTTACAGATGGGCTATGTACAGGTGCAGTGATCTGTGAGCTGCTCTGACAGCTTACGCTTAAAGCTTAGTGAGGGAGATATGAGTCTCGAGCTTCAGTGATTTTTGCAATTAGTTCCAGTCATTGGCAGCAGATAATTGGAAGGAAAGGCAGCCAAACGAGGAATTGGCTTTGGAGTGACCAGTGAAATATCCCTGCTGGTCCCATGCTACGGATGGGTGCTGCTATGGTGACCAGTGAGCTGAGATAAGGTGGGGCTTTACCTAGCAAAGACTAAGGTAAAGCTTCCAACTGTACATTGGTTATTAATACAAATAAAGTTATTGGGTCAATGATGAATAAGGGTTTAAAATAGGCAAAATATGAAACTGTTAAAAAATGTGAATTATTAAGTTATTTCTACCTTCATTAGAGTGTTGGATATATTATTTCAAACAAGTTTAGTCACTGAGAATTAAATCCATGCATTTTTCAATTTGAATCATATTATTTCTCCTATGAATAGTGTCATTCGTCGGTTGTACATGAAGTCGTCAATTGCGGTGTAATGACATTTTCTATATAACAACTTCCTTTGAAAAGTATTCTTTGTCAAGGATAATGGATTTTTCACATTATTTGTTCTTAATGTTTCGCAAAAAAGAACTCATCGCAACAAAACCCACTAGTTGATCTGAAAAGCAATAGAGCTCTACAGACCAAAGATGGACAGCTGTGGTCACACAGCACTAGTGTCATAGATTACTTTAATAAAGATACCAGATGACATTGATTACTCACATAAAATACAATCTAATGCAACAACTAATTACGGAAACACAGTTTACGATGGGCTTATAGAGTGTCCAATACACTAAGAACAGAGTTAACCAGCCTCCAAGACTACACCTTGCGAACAAGCGCCACCAAATAAGGATAGAGTATGCATTAGTGTGACAGCACAAATTCAGTTCTCAATTCAAGTGAACAACACGAGATTGGCACAAAGCCCATTGCCTTCTTGATAATTTTGGAATACACACGATTATCACTAGGAGACTCGAAACAACATATTGAGAATTCAACGGACCACTTACCCACTGGAACTAAAAACATCTGAATTGCGTGCAATGACAACCCCTCACTAAACTCACGCCTACCCCATACAGAAAGATAGAGAACATTTTCTATTAAGGAAGGATCTCCCAAGGTCAAGTAGAGACACGGGCGAGTGAACTGAGAATATTTTAGCATTCAGCTATGGTTACCTATATGATGGCTACATAAATGCTTGGATTCCTCAACAAAGCTCTAGGTATACTTGCTTTGATGAAATATGTCAATCGGTTTTATATTTATTGAAGACTGTTTTGGTTCCAACTGCCGGGTGTCTTTTTGAGACACAGAGTAGGTGGATACAGATGATCTCTGCATATGTGGTCCCACCGTGAAGCGATGGAGGAGGAGGTGTGATGGTGCTTTACTGGTGACCAGCTGTCTGTGATTATTTAGAATTCAAGGCACACTTAACCAGGAATGCTTCTGCAGCGATACACCATCCCATTCTGGTTTGTGCGTAATGACCCATCACACCTTCAGGCCTGGTTCGGTGAAAGCGCTGATTTGACTGACAACAGAAGAGTGTATGTGTGATTGTTGCATCTAGGATGATCCATCAGTGACCGGAGCAAAGGCGTGCCACAATGATCACTATATATCTAGGGCGCGTCACACTCTACTC
>NW_019944237.1:79826-86057 GCF_002910315.2 Salvelinus sp. IW2-2015 | reverse complement strand
ATCTCACTTTCACACTGATTTTCTCTTCTGATGCCATCATCCATACAAATGAAATGCTAATTTATTCACTAATTAGTACTGTAGAGAACTATCATCAACTGCTCTGCTCAGTCATCTATTTTTAACCCAAGATAAATGGTTCAATATTTTTCTCTGAATCCCTGTACAACTCCAGCTGCACCGAGTTGCATGTACTTGTGGGARTATCTTTGTTGGTGGATAAAATGATGATGTCATATGGCCCAAATGTTCACTTTCCTTTTGTACCTGGCGCTAGTGCCTCTTAGTATGCTCTATTGAAGTCTTTTTTCTACTTGGTGTTAATATCAGGGATATTGACTTGCATAGATTTTTTGACAAAAATGAAATAAAGTTGCCCGGTAAAAAACAAAAACAAATCATGGATTGCTATCTTACCTTGTCCATGGACCGCTTACAGGGTCAGGAAACCCATATGTAATTTTGTAAGTTGGGTGAACTATCCCTTTAAATGAGGGCTTTATAATTAGTTTTGAAATGGCATAACATGGGCATGCACTTAGAAAGTAAAGGAATTTACTGTCATTTACTCTCCTGTATCTTAGCTGAACATTTGCTGTTAATATTGCCGCTAAGTAATGTAGTAATTCCCTAGACCACAATGCATTGCCGTTTACAGTAATGTAATGTAAATTGATAAAAGGAGGACGTCAAAGTAGGATTTTACTGTACAAATTATGGGGCAGCCCCCAAAGTGACTCTTTACACTGTATGCAAGAATTCTCTGTGTTATCGTGCCATCCCCCATTGCRTCATCTCTTGTGAAGAAGAGGTTCAGTTGTCTTTAGAGCCTGTATGTCTGATATATCATTGGAGGTTAACTTTACAGTAATGCTATTGGTCATCAACTTTTGAATCTAATCATGGTGAAATGGTTCTAACAGGGTCTTAGCTTCATTGCCTCATTCTATTGTTTTTTCCTGATCTGTGCTGGTGAGATACCTACACTCTTTCTCTATCTCTCTCCACCCCAGGGACTCTTGGGGCATGACCTTTCAGGCTATGACCTCTCTCGTTCTCTGATCATGCCTAGAATAATGCCTTATCATGCTTATTAATGCTTTGTAACTGAAGTGTTATGCCTTGTATGTGAATGCATTCCTTTTACAAAGTAATKAAATACACTTGTATCCATTYTCAGACATGTATTGAWTGCCTAACTGAACTGTAGTCTCTTGCATATTGCTAAATCATCTTATGCAGTCAGAAAAACATTTTAATAGGCTAATTGCATAGTCTTATCATGGGTCGCATATGTGAGGTATAAATAATATAYATTAATACAAAACATTATGAACACCTGCTCTTTCCATGACGTACMCCAGGGGTGGGCAACTTTGATGGGGGTGAGGGACACAAAAAACAGAACTCATCATGAGGGGCCGCAGTGGTGGCTCCTGGGTCTGTGTACTCACATCCTCACACATGGGCTAATTGAGTGACAGCTGATGCACAACCACATTTCAAAACTGGCACATTGTGTATTCTATTATTCTGACTCTCAACAGAAAGCTGAGACCTGACTGAACCCCCCTCCAATAAATATCAGAGTTTTCAGGTCAAAGTGGTCTACAGACCTACAAAAGGGGGTCTGCATTGGGCCGCATGCAGCCCCCAGTTGCCCATCGCTGAAATAGACTGAGCAGCTGAATCCAGGTAAAGGCTATGATCCCTTATTAATGTCACCTGTTAAATCTACTCCAATCAGTGTAGATGAAGGGGAGGAGACCGGTTAAAGAAGGATTTTTAAGCCTTGAGACATGGATTGTGTATGTGTGCCATTCAGAGGGTGAATGGGCAAGACAAAACATTGAAGTGCCTTTGAAAGGACGGGGGTGCAACTAAATATTAGGAAGGTGTTCTTAATGTTTTGTACACTTAGTGTACTTGAAAAATGAATGTTAGGTTATAGGCTATACTTAAAAAATGTAATTTCACTGAGAAGNTATGTGAATGCATTCCTTTTACAAAGTAATTAAATACACTTGTATCCATTCTCAGACATGTATTGATTGCCTAACTGAACTGTAGTCTCTTGCATGTTGCTAAATCATCGTATGCAGTCAAAAACATTTTAATAGGCTAATTGCATAGTCTTATCATGGGTCGCATGTGAGGTATAAATAATATACATTAATACAAAACATTATGAACACCTGCTCTTCCCATGACGTACACCAGGGGTGGGCAACGTTGATGGGGGTGAGGGACACAAAAAAACAGAACTCATCATGAGGGGCTGCAGTGGTGGCTCCTGGGTCTGTGTACTCACATCCTCACACATGGGCTAATGGAGTGACAGCTGATGCACAACCACATTTCAAAACGGCACATTGTGTTTTCTATTATTCTGACTCTCAACAGAAAGCTGAGACCTGACTGAACCCCCCTCCAATAAATATCAGAGTTTTCAGGTCAAATTGGTCTACAGGCCTACAAAAGGGGGGCTGCATTGGGCCGCATGCAGCCACCAGTTGCCCATCGCTGAAATAGACTGAGCAGCTGAATCCAGGTAAAGGCTATGATCCCTTATTAATGTCACCTGTTAAATCTACTCCAATCAGTGTAGATGAAGGGGAGGAGACYGGTTAAAGAAGGATTYTTAAGCCTTGAGACATGGATTGTGTATGTGTGCCATTCAGAGGGTGAATGGGCAAGACAAAACATTGAAGTGCCTTTGAAAGGACGGGGGTGCAACTAAATATTAGGAAGGTGTTCTTAATGTTTTGTAAACTTAGTGTACTTCAAAAATGAATGTTAGGTTATAGGCAATACTTAAAAAATGTAATTCCACTGAAGACCTGAGAATATCCTTATTTACCATCAATGTTATTATACAAGCACAATAAAAAGGATGACAAGCACAATAAAAAGGATGACAGACATGGTAAATATAGTTGTCAAATGGTTTTATTTTCTCCTCATGTTTCTTTCTTTGTGAAAAGTAAACGATGACAGAATAATAAATATACATTCATAGATTTGTTCAGAATKAAATTAGCGTTCAAGTTCATTTCCATGTAAAAAATAACAAAATGCTAAATGTAAACAAGAGCCACCCCATAGGTAAAGGCAACATTCTACATTCAGTAGAGGCAGATTTTACWRCATGTAGTTGACAAGAATAGGCTACCTCAATGTAGGTTCTCTAAAGCTACATCCCTTTTRAGAGTCCTGACTCCACAGGGACATTTCTGACGGACTGACCATGTCATGCACCCTCTCGGCGCGTCCTGGCACGGTTTGGGATACACACCCCTTGCTGTCACTGCGCCCTGGGGTGCTGTGTTGTCCTGGACTCCGCACACTGGCGAGAAGCCTGGCGGGWATCATCCCTATCGKTGTATTTCGTTACAATTATCCTGCACATTGTCAGTAAATTGCTTAGCTGATGGTGCAACTCTGTTTACTCTGTCCGCCGCCAATAGCTTTCTCTTTTATGTACCTCAAGTCACTGTGCACGCTTGGTCGGCGCGCGAACGGTTCCACAATCCCGTATGCCTCCCCGTCTTTGAATTTCTTATTTCTGAATGACTTTCTTCTGCTGTTTTGCAGTACTTCGCAAAACTGTAAGGACACTTTGCGGTGAGAGTCCGGGCTCATCTCGTTGGGCAGTTTAGCCATGGTAAAAAGAGTCTGAAACATCTGGTCGACATTAGTGTTCCGTTTTGCAGAGATCTCATAGTAGGCACACTGTTCATCACCAGCCACCAGCTGCTCAATCTCCTCATTCTGAACCACCCGGTTAAACTCCCGGTCACACTTGTTCCCGCAGATAACTATCGGGACATCCACGTTCTCTTTGGTTTTGTTTTTCAGGCAGGACTTGGTCTCGTAAATTTGACGCTTCAGGCGCTGGACCTCTTGGAAGGAGTCTCTGTTATCCAGACTGAACACCAGGATGAAAACATCACCTGAAAGAGCAAGGGAAGGCACATTAATATCACAGCTGAAAAAGTCCATAATTACATAGGCCAAGGCTAAATGTGTACAATAAAAGTGTTGCATAAAGCATTATTGCATGCATGATTTATTAAAACATCCCATACATATAATTTCGATGTAGCTATAAATTCCAGTGTGGCTTTCATTCATATTATTTGTTTTGTTAGCTCAGAGTTAAGCTTACCAGTAAGGATAGAGAGTCTCCTCATAGCGGGGAAGGGATGGTTTCCAGAGGTGTCCAGAATGTCCAACTGGTATACATCTCCCCGAATGCAGTATAATTTTCTATGAAAGTCTTCGATGGTCGGCGTGTACTGGTCCTCGACTCTTTCGTTCAGAAACCGACAGATGATGGMCGTCTTGCCAACTTTTGTAGAGCCCAGAATCACCATCCTGTGGCAATTTTTGGCCGGGATTTTAAACTCGTTCTCGGAGGGAGACATGTTATTTTTCTTTGCGCACCGACGTGTGTCTTTGGTGCGAAGGCGAGATGGTGAATGCAGCCTCTAATAGTCTAGAGAGATATTGTCTGTTTGTAAGCGCTGCTGCTTTGCTGAATCTGAGGAGAGCGCGACTGGGTATATATATGCGATGCTGACCACTCCTCCTAGGCGCGTCATGCATTACGCATTGGTCTGACGGGAGAAAGTTTGTGGTTATTATTATGCTCTTGTTGTTGCGTCCGTCTGTCTAGTCCGTATGTATGAGCAGACAGTAATTATATAAACTGTTTAGAGAAAAAAAAATGTATGTGTAAAACAATATAAATATCGGCCTACCTAAAAACTCAAGCTTAGATAATGTTGTTGTTGCTGAGTTCAATTCATACACACGAATATGTTAATTAACATAATAACCATAGTCCAAAGATGTTTTCATAAATATAAATGCAAAATCACAATGTGGTAAATCTCCTCTTTTGGTGGGGACTCAAGGGTCCCACAAAATGGCGTTATCTGCCATGGCAATAAAATGTATTTTGCAAACGCAAAACCCCTCAAACAGGACAAATACTCAAGACGATAGTGTCGTTATTTTGGTAATGATTATTATTATGATGGCCCGTGTTCATTATTGTGTGCAAATAATAATTATTGTGTGCAAAGGTTACTACGAATCACAATAGTTCATTTGCATAGGCTTGTTTCATGTCAACAACACACTTCGCCGTCAACAAGATATTAACATACTCCGTCGTTCACTCTGTTTTCACCAGACATCTAGTTTGTTGTACGCTGCGGTGAAAGCCATCCGCGTCTAGCTCGTGCTGCGCAGTGAAGGAGCGCACCTCCGATTTCGGCCACGTGTTTGTAGACCGCTAGATGGCGCTGGAACTAGAAAGGGTTTTTGTTTTGTCCGAGCGGTTGCACACAACTCAACACAATGAGCTTGAGGCGAGCACCCCAACGCAGGACAACAATAATATACTTAATATCAGCAGCAGGAAATCATTGTGGAAATTAAAAATTACCTCCACCTTATACAACATATTATATGTGTATCCACAGAGGTTTATGTGCATGATAAATACACACAAATGTATCATTTCAACCAAGTAATTAGACTACTGAGTCACCAATAATTCAAAGGGTTTTGACTCCTGACTCTTTCTCCACACTTGGGTAAATTAACTGAAATGAAGGCCACTAAAGCATGTCTGCATTTTCCAAACAATGTGATGGCAGATTTGGATAATTTGCTGCACCCTAAACTGCATTAAACCTCAGCCTAGTAGTCCAAATGAATGTGACATKGACACCCACTTTATATAACCCTTGGATAGCACGGAGACAGTTGAGGAAACTGAAACTAGCTGAACTCACACCGTTTTCACAGAGGTAACACATGATCAGTGCTGAGCTCTGGGTAGGTTATATTTGTCTGTGATCTTCTGGGCCCAGTTTTTGTAAAGGTATCTACCAGGATTTAGTCTATGGGATAGTATTACATGCCTATCAAATAGAATGAATAGTACAGGGTCCCCATTCAACGATTTGTCCCTTCTATTCATTCTATTTTTATGCAGTTAATCCTATCCGATAGGCCAGAGGTCAAGGTAGTGAAACAGCCATCTCACAGGGGACAGCAGGTAATCTTCGCAAAACTGTTAAGCAATGAACTGTATCTATACAATGGAGATGGATAATAAAAMATATATACAGTATAATATACACAGTCTAATTAATACATCTATTGCTGTATAAATTCAAAAATATTAGCAATCACTTAACAAGTCTGTTACAAATC
>NW_019944237.1:64708-79801 GCF_002910315.2 Salvelinus sp. IW2-2015 | reverse complement strand
TGTTACAACATCTCCATGAACGTACAATATGTCAGTCTCTTTTGGCTTGACATGTTCCTACAACGTGTTTGGTTTGCCTGTCCAAAGCCGTTTCCCGCATCTCACAGGGGCAGCAGGCATCTCACAGTGCTCAGCAGGTCATTAAGGGCAGCAGGTCATCTCACAGTGCAGCAGGTCATTCACAGTGCGCATTCAGTCATCTAACAGGTGGCAGCAGGTTCTCTCCAGGGCAGCAGTCATCTCACAGTGCAGGGCAGCAGAGTCATCTAACAGGGGCAGCAGTCATTCTAACAGGGGCAGCAGGTAATCTACACCAGGGGCAGCAGGTCATCTAACATGCTGGGGCAGCAGGTACGTAACAGGGGGCAGCAGGTCATCTAACAGTCAGGGCAGCAGGTCACAGGCTAAACATCAGGTGCAGCCAGGTCATCTCACCAGTGGCAGCAGGTCATCTAACAGGGGCAGCAGGTTAATCAACAGTGTGGCAGCAGCGTCATCTCACAGTGGGGCAGCAGTCATCCTAACAGGTGCAGCAGTATCTAAAGGGCAGCAGTCATCCGGCAGCAGTCATCTCACAGTGGGGCAGTAACACAGGTAGCAGCATCTAACAGGCGGCAAGCAGGTCATCTCAACAGGGGCAGAGGTCATCTCACAGTGCGGGCAGCAGGTCATCTTACACAGTGGGCAGCAGGTCAATCTAACAGGCGGCAGCAGTAAGTCTCAACAGGTGCAGCAGGTCATCTCACAGTGCGGCAGTCTAGGCATCTAACAGGTGGCAGCAGGTCATCTCACATGGCAGCAGGTCATCTAACAGTGGCAACAGTCATCTCACAGTGGCAGCGCCAGTCATCTAACAGGGGGCAGCACAGCACGTCAAAACAGTGCAGCAGGTCAATCTACAGGGGCACATGGTCATCTAACAGGTGGCAGCAGGTCATCTCACAGTGGCAGCAGATCTCACAGGGCAGCAGGTCATCTATCACAGTGGGCAGCAGGTCATCTAACAGGGGCAGCAGGTCATCTCACAGTGGCAGCAGGTCATCCACAGGTGGGCAGCAGGTCATCTCAACAGTGGCAGCAGTCACGTCACGTATCTCACAGTGGGCACAGTCATCTCAGGGCACAGTTCATCTCAACAGGGCAGCAGGTCATCTAAACACAGGGCAGCAGTCATCTCACAGTGGCCAGCAGGTCATCTACAGGGGCAGCAGGTAATCTAACAGGTGGCAGCAGGTAAATCTCACAGGGCAGCAGGTCACTCACAGTGGGCAGCAGGTCATCTCACAGGGCGCAGCAGGTCATCTAACAGGGGGGCAGCAGGTCATCTAACAGGGGCAGCAAGGTCACTCACAGTGGGAAGCAGGTCATCCTCACAGGGGCACAGGCCTTACATGCAATATCTAACAGGCAGCAGGTCAATCTCACAGGGGGCAGCAGTCAATCTCAACAGTGGCAGCGGTAAGTCTCACTTATGTGGGCAGCAATCATCTCACAGATGGCAGCAGGTCATCTCACAGGTGGCAGCAGCGTCATCTCACAGTGGGCAAGCAGCCGTCATCTCACAGGAGGCAGCAGGTCACTAACAGTGGCAGCAGCCCATTCAAAACAGGGCTGGCAGGCCAGGTCATCTTCACAGTGGGCAGCAGTCACTCTAACAGTGGCAGCAGTCATCTCCAGTGGGCAGCAGCGTCATCTAACAGTGGGCAGCAGTCATCTCACTATGGGCGCAGGTCATCTCACAGGGGGCAGCAGGTCATCTAACAGTCGGGCAGCAGGCCCATCAACAGTGGCAGAGTCATCTCACAGGGGCCAGCAGTCATCTCACAGGGGCACAGTCATCTAACAGGAGGCAGCAGCGTCATCTCCACACGGAGGCAGTCAGTCCACTCTCACAGCTGGGCAGGCAGGGTCATCTCCACAGTGGCAGCAGCGTCCACAATCCTAACAGGGCAGCAGGTCATCTCACGGTGGCAAGCAGGTCATCTTCACAGGGGGCAGCAGGCCAAAAACAGGAAACTCACTGCTGTGTTCAGATGCCATGCAGCCTGAGTACGTAAACGAGAGTTCATCAAGACATTATGAGCAGGAGTTGTTGCGTCGACTCAGAAGACTTTCAGCAGCTTTCACACAAACCACCCTGGGGTCTTTCTGCTGCCTTCCTGCATCAATTGAACTTGACACTTATCTGTTCGGCTGGATCTTATGACCTGCTAAGATTCATTTGTATGTTTCTGGGTCTATATTGAATATTGACATTCTATGCCATTCTTCATTTTAGTAACGTCTCTGGTCGATGCACCTCCTGAAGAGCACAGGTTTTAGGTTTATACAATGTTCCCTGAATCCAGCAGTCTTATATAATGTCACAGGCATGCATACGTTGGAGTTAATGTATAGTGCACTATTGCAACTTGTTCTCGGCCACTGTGGGGTGTGTGGTAATGGCTATGTGATTATTTGTGAATCAAAGGAGAGTCCCCATGCCCTTCCTTCTCCAACATATGTAATTGACACCATGCTCCTGTTTTGCAATTGTGTGGTGTTTGGTAGGTCCACATTTCAGTACTTCATACTCTGACCCCAGGTAACAGCAGGTGTGTGTGTGCGTCTTGTTGAAAAAAAGTATGTCTGTCTGTCTGTCTGTCTGTGTCTGTCTCTGTCTGTCTTTGTGTCTGTCTTAGACAACCGCCAGCAGGAGGAGTTTCCATCTGTACCTTTTCTTATGGCGGTTGACATAATTAGACACTCACCAGTCTGTAGTGCTGGTCTCACTAGACAGGCGAGTGAATGAGCTGTTTATTCCGCCATAAGCAAACAATTAAATATCGCTCCAGCTCCCAGAGGGGGGTACACTCCAAGATTATGCTCTATGACTTTATAGTTCAGGAGAAACATTAAATGGGTTTGCCAAAATTCTGATCGAGTGCAGTGTTTAAATGTGGCACCACCAGCAGCCGGTGAAAATGAAAACTCTGACCACCTATAGCGGTCTCACACCCAGAGATGCATGTTAACAGCTCTTCCCTCGCCAATTTCATGCAAACTTACTGCATGATGAGTCCACGCAGTCTGTTCCGGGAAGGACCTGTGTGATAGCTCTCCACAGCTCAAAATGTCTGGAGTAAACCTGTTTGAAACAGGTCAACATTCAACAAGCCGCCGGGCCAGGACGGTAGAGTTACCAGGCATGGTTGTACGCGAGCATTACGCTGACCAAACTGGCAAAGTGTCTTTCACTTGACATTTTCAACCTCTCCCTGTCGAGTCTGTAAATACCTAACATGTTTTATACTGCAGAGGACCACCATTAGTGCCTGTGCGTCGAAATGAACACTATAGGTTTAACCTGCCTAAATGACTACTGACCCGTAAGAGCACTCACGTCTGTAACCATGAAGTGCTTTTTAAAGGCTGGTCATCTCACATCAACCATCATTCATCGCAGAAACCCTAGACCCACAATGCAATTTGCATACTGCCCCAACAGATCCACAGATGACTGCTATCTCTATTCACTCCCAACCCCTTTCACACCTGGACAAAAGAACCCTATGTTAGAATGTATTCAATTGACTACAGCTCAGCGTTCAACATCCATACGTGCTCCGTCAAGAGCTCATTCAATAAGCTAAGGTCACCTGTGGACTTAAACACCTCGCTTCTGCAATGATCTCTGGATTTCCTGAACGGGCTGTCCCCAGGTGGTATATGGTGGATAGGTCACAACACATCCGCCACGCTGATCCATACACAGGGACCCCTCAGGGGTGCGTGCCAGTCCTCCTCCTGCTACCTTTCACTCATGACTGCACTGCCAGTTCACACTTCCAACACATCATTAAATTTTGCGAGAACACACAGTGGTAGGCCTGATCACCGACAAATCACAGGGGAGACATCCATACAGTCAGAGACTGGCCGTGTCGGGGCCAGAAACAACCGCTCCTCCCTCAACATGATATGATTAACAAGGAGATGATTGTGGACTACAGAGAAAAAGCCAGGACGAGCACGCCCCATCTCTCACGAGGCGGCTGCAGTGGAGCAGGTTGTGAGAGTCTTAGTTCCTTGGTGTCGCACACTCATCCAACATACTCAGAACATGGTCTCAAGCACACAAGACAGTCGTGAAGAGGGGGCCGAACCCAAAATCCATTTCCCCTCAGCGAGACTGAAAGATTTGCATGGTGTCCTCCAGAGTCCCTCATAAGTTTCTACAGCCCTGCCACCAATCGAGAGCATCCTGACTGGTTGCAGAGTCACTGCCTGAGTATGGCAACTCTCGGGCCTCCGACCGCAAGGCACTGCACGAGAGTAATGCCTTACTGCCCAGTACCATCACTGTGGCAAGCTGCCTGCCTTCCAGGACCTCTATACCTGCGGTGTTCAGAGGAAGGCCCTAAAAATTGCCAAAGACTCCAGCCTCCCTAGTCATTGACTGTTCTCTCTGCTACCGCATAGAGCCAACGCAGGTACCGGAGCGCAAGTCTAGCGTCCAAGAGGCTTCTAAACAGCCTGCTACCCACAAGCCGTAAGACTCCTGAACATCTAATAAAAAGTGGCTACCCAGAACTATTTGCATTGCCCCCCCCCCCCCCTCTTCACTGCTGCTACTCTCTGTTGTTTCCTCTATGCACTACTTCTCATCCCTTTAATAACTTCACCTACACTGTACATATTACCTCAACCTAACCGAACTCAACCGGTGCCCCCGCACATTGACTCTGTACCGGCTACCCCGCTGTATATAATCTCGCTATTGTTGTTTTACTGCTCTCGTATTAATTCACTGTTTACTTTTATCTTCTTATTTCTTGCCGGAATAATTCAAGGTAGTGAAACAGCCATCTCACAGGGGACAGCAGGTAATCTTCGCAAAACTGTTAAGCAATGAACTGTATCTATACAATGGAGATGGATAATAAAACATATATACAGTATAATATACACAGTCTAATTAATACATCTATTGCTGTATAAATTCAAAAATATTAGCAATCACTTAACAAGTCTGTTACAAATCTCCATGAATGTACAATATGTCAGTCTCTTTTGGCTGGACCATGTTCCTACGACGTGTTCAGTTTGGTTTTGCCTGTCCAAAGCCGTTCCCGCATCTCACAGTGGGCAGCAGGTCATCTAACAGTGGGCAGCAGGTCATCTCACAGTGGGCAGCAGGTCATCTAGCAGGTGGCAGCAGGTCATCTAACAGGTGGCAGCAGGTCATCTCACAGTGGGCAGCAGGTCATCTCACAGTGGGCAGCAGGTCATCTCACAGGGGGCAGCAGGCCATCTAACAGGGGGAAACTCCTGCTGTGTTCAGATGGAGGCAGCCTAGAGGTATCTAATAGGGTTCATCTAAAGATAGAGCAGGAGGTTGTTGGTGACTCAGAAGACTTTCAGCACTTCACACAAACCACCTGGTCTCTGTGCCACCTCCTCAACTTGACTGTGACACTGGTCGGCTGAATTTACTGTAGATCATGTATTGCTGTCAATTAAAGATTTATGATTTGTCATTTTAGTAAGTCTCTTCGTGCACCTCTAAGCAAGGTGTGTGTTATACAATGTTCCCTGTATCCAGCAGGCTTATAAATCACACATGCATTTACTGATTAATGGTATAGTCCACTATGCCACCCTGTTCCCGGCACTGTGGTTTGGTTGGCAGGGTTATTGGTAAGGGGAAGTCCCCCCTCCTTCCTTCCCAAACTGTAGACGAGGTTCCTCTTTTGCATGTGTGTGTGTGGGTCACATTAGTACATAACCGACCAGGTGAACAGGCCAGGTGTGTGTGCGTGTCTGTGTGTGTGTGTGCGTCTGTGAAAAAGTGTCTGTCTGGTCTGGTCTGGTCTGGTCTGGTCTTGTCTGGTCTTGTCTGGTCTTGTCTGGTCTTGTCTGGTCTTGTCTGGTCTGGTCTGGTCTGGTCTGGTCTGGTCTGGTCTGGTCTGGTCTGGTCTTGTCTTGTCTGTCTACAACCCCACAGGAGAGTTTCCATCTGTATTTTTTGTAGCTGTTTACATACCACCACAGTCAGAGGCTGGCACTAAGACAGCATTGAATGAGCTGTATTCTGCCATAAGCAAACAAGAAAACGCTCACCCAGAGGCGACGCTCCAAGTAGCCAGGGACTTTAATGCAGGGAAACTTAATCAGTTTTGCAAAATTTCTATCAGCATGTTAAATGTGCAACCAGAGGGAAAAAAAACTCTGGACCACCTATACTCCACACACAGAGATACGTCTGGCCACCTATACTCCCACACACAGAAGATGCATATTAAGCTCTGCCCTCGCAATTAATTTGAAAACATGCATGAGAGCACCAGCTGTTCCGGAAGACTGTGTGATCACGCTCTCCACAGCCAATGTGAGTAAGACCTTTAAACAGGTAACATTCACAAAAGGCCGCAGGCCAGACGGATTACCAGGATGTGTACTGCGAGCATACGCTGACCAACTGGCAAGTGTCTTCACTGACATTTTCAACCTCTCCCTGTCCGAGTCTGTAATACCAACATGTTTTAAGCAGACCACCATAGTGCCTGTGCTCAAGAACACTAAGGTAACCTGCCTAAATGACTACCGACCCGTAGCACTCACGTCTGTAACCATGAAGTGCTTTTTAAAGGCTGGTCATGCCTCACATCAACACCATTATCCCAGAAACCCTAGACCCACTCCAATTTGCATACTGCCCAACAGATCCACAGATGATGCTATCTCTATTGCACTCCACACTGCCCTTTCCCACCTGGACAAAAGGAACACCTATGTGAGAATGCTATTCATTGACTACAGCTCAGCGTTCAACACCATAGTGCCCTCAAAGCTCATCAATAAGCTAAGCGACCTGGACTAAACACCTCCTTCTGCAACTGGATCCTGGATTTCTGACGGGCTGCCCCCAGGTGGTAAGGGTAGGTAAAACACATCCGCCACGCTGATCAACACAGGGACCCTCAGGGGTGCGTGCTCAATCTCCTCCTGTACTCCCTTGTTCACTCATGACTGCACGGCCAGGCACGACTCCAACACCATCATTAAATTTGCCGATGACACCAACAGTGGTAGGCTGATCACCGACAATCACCAGACAGCCTATAAGTCAGAGACTGGCCGTGTGGTGCCCAGGAACGGAAGAAGCGAATCCATCTCCCGTCAGACTTATGTAGAGCAATATGGAAGTATGAGAGTGTAGTGTAGAAGCTGTACAGTATAATATAGACAGCCTCGTGCCGGCGCGTGATAAGTGCGGTGCATTGGCGGGGTGGTTCCTTGTGAGTCAGAGTCGTAGAAGTGCTCCTCATTTTCTCTAGTGATGTAGTGTGTTTATGTGATTCCAACAGTCATGCACTCAAGGCACAGATTAACTAACTTGGTCCAAGTGTAGAAACCCGGCGACTCAAAGTCGATAGATTATGTGAAGGGCTACTAGTGATACTACCACATCCTATAAATGTACCCTTCGAGTTGTAGACTGATGATAGTAAGACCTGTGTTTGGCAGATTGAGAGTCCGTCAGTGGATGCGCTGCATCTAGGTAGGTGTTCGAATGATCAGGACCTCTGTGTGGTAGTTGCACCTATTTCTCGATGTGAGATTAGTGATCTAATACCCCTGCTGAAAGATATAGACCAGTTATGTCGTACCCTTGAAGAAGGACTCTCCCTCGGGAAATGAATTGTGTAATATTAAGGCCACTTAACTGGGTTCAGCTCCTGAGAACTGCCGAAGACTGTAAACGAATTAGTTACTGAAGATGACTGTGATGATGTCGTTATGGATTGGTCGTGGGGCCAGGGCTCCTATCTTGTGTCTCCTCTAAAAGCGGTAGATAACATAATCAACTGGCAGACCAGAGGTCGGGTTTACCTGCATCGGCAATCCAGTGTGACCTCCAAGGCTCTCCTCCCCCATCCAATCCCGCTATGTACTACTGGATGGCGGTAAGCTGAATCGAGAGGTATGCGCCTAAAATCTTATAAGACTCCATAGCGCTTCTCCGTCCCTAGTCACTACCGACCTGTTCTCTCTGCTACCCTCGCGCATCGCAGCAAGCGGAATAGTGACGTGGAATAAAAAGGTACCGGATTGCCCTAGTTATGCGCTCAAGATCTGGCTTCGACTTATGATGCTCCCTTAACATGTAATATTCCTATAGATCCGTCATGCATGTCATTGTCTGCCCTATCTCATAGTCCCACGAATAGAATGAGTTACTCTCTAATCTGCTGTGAATCAATTCCCTGATATGTCATGAATAGAACTATTCCCAGTTACTATATTTTGCACTGCGCCCCTCCCCTAAGCTATCCATTCCCAGGTGATATGTGTCGCTGTGGCGCAGGGGACAACCACCACCTCATCCGCGGTCACCTCCTGCTCATTATCAGTGTCACGTCCTGAGGAAACAGCTGCCGCCCTCGCGCGGCGCGCCGTGAGTTACACTGGTCTGACTAATGGTGATGACTCTCTCTTGTGATATTGTCTTCCTCTGATGCAAAGTTATTCACTTAGGTAATTTCACTATATGACAGTCTTGACACAATCGTTGCAAGGACTCTCCAAAATGGTAAGAAACATTGTCCATTCATGATCCTCACTCAGGTTCCGACACTCATATCTCTGGTAAGCCACTTCTCCGACAACTTGACTTACAATAGAATAGTTCTACCCGGCTGCCCCTGTGTATACTATTACAGTACAACATGTAATGTGTGCCTGTGTGTCTTTTGGCGTCTATTTATGTATGTATATCATAGTAGCTTTCTTATTCTCTTTATTGTCCCTTAACCTGTGTCCTGGTCTGTTGTATTGTGCGGTTGTCACGAACCTCATTCTATCCGAGATAAACTATAATGAGTGTGTATTGGACGCCTGGTTTGCGTCTCAGTTAAGTATAGCCATGCTCTCACTTGTAAGTAGTGCATCACTTCAGATCACCTGTTTGATATTCTGGCTGTGCACTGTGGACTAAATAAGTTTCGATTTTGATATTGTGCAAATCAATGCCTTCTCAATAAAGACAATACTTTGAATTATAAGTAGTGTGTGAGCTTATCTATGTGAGAGTGTATGTGTGTTAATACTGTCTCGGCGATTAGCTGTGAACGACTGTGTTATGACTCTCGCGCCTTATCAGGCGTTGCATCTAGATGTAGAGGTGAAGTGTTTCACTATCAATATCTGATATGTACTCCTTGATTTCTTACTACATCTATTCTGGAGACGGATCTATGCAGTTTTCCAGGTAGATGGTAAAGTTACAATGGTAGCGATGGATTGTCGTCTGGATGAAGTCCATTATTATGCCAACAGTTTAAGCTAGTCTTCATGCTGAATTATCAATTTTGTTTGTGAGCTGTCCTTGAAGTCCCAGCCCATCCAATTATTCTATGATGGGCGTGCCGAGGTGATGGTTAACCTCTTCTCACCATGAACTACCGTTGTGCTTGCATGTCGACGTATGTAAACGTGTGGATAGAACACTTGATCGAATGGGTATACGACTATGTTGAGGTCGCGGACTGCGTTTGCACTGTGACCAATCGCCAGAATTCCGCACCGTCATCATGGCTCGCGACGCTCTAATAGGTGAGACACCAGCTTCTGCGAACTACTAGGAGTGTTTCCTATCCAGTAGCTTGTTAGAGCTCGTAGTGGTGAGTGGATAGAATGAGTAGCGAGGATGCTCTGTCCTGGCGCGGACTCAAACATCGATGGTCCATGCCTGTGTGGGATTCTCCGAGTAGAGTATATATTTCTGTTTTGATGCCTAGTGAAACTTGTTCTGTGATGCCGTAACTGCTAACTGCAGTAGCGTGGGTAATGATTCATGAGAGGATGACGTATGGTACTCTGATGAGCTTGAATGTGTTCTCCCTATTAGCCTAGGATGTTCTGCAATAAAGTCAGGGTACGAATGACTCTATAGCAGGTGACTGCCTGAGAATGCGAGATTGACGTAGGAGAATGCTGTGTTTTCACTGCTCCTGGTTGCTTCACTCTACCAACCTCAGTATTGTCAGTATGATTTAGCTTCTGGATACAGGACCGTTCAGTGTCTTGGTGTCAGGCCACGATAGTACTGGTATTAACCCCTTCTAAGGTCGTCGGATGTCCACCATGTAGTCATGGCTTTCTCCCAGTTTCTTTTGAAATCGATAGGATGTTGCCCCTGGGTAACTGCTCTACCTTGGAGTTGCGTTATTGAATGGTGGGCGTCTCTGGTTCCTGTGTTCCTATGTATGATGTGTGGGCTTCCACAGGTAACCTCCAGATGAACACAAACCCTGAATAAACTGTCGGCCTATCCCCCTAGTGTCATGTTGTAGATTGGGAGCCGTGCTGCTGGTTTACGTTAGCTTGTGCTGGGGGCTGAAGTATCGATGCAGTGGTCTATCGATAGCGTGTGTCAATGTGTGGATCGCCAGAGATATCAACAGGTAACCACGTACAAAGTAGCAGGGCGGCATCCTCAAGATTCATTGCAGAACAATGGTATGACGATTCAAACGTAAATAGAGCAGCACCTAAACAGAGCATGATACACCTCACCCAAAGTGCGCTCTGAACGCTGGTACAGCATCCTCCCGAACGAACATTATATGAAATTGTGCCACGTGTTCTCGTGTGACATCCTACCTGAATTGAACGGTGGACCCTGGTGAACCCTGTCACAATGAGATCCGACTTACTCATAAAGCATAAGTGAATTATTGATGTTTCTAATGCCCTCTTTATGTATTAAGGACAACATACTCACACCTACTGCATAAACCCCTCGTACGAGACTATCCTGCACATAACGGTAACAGCCACATCAGCTAGCACTCGTACATATCACTAGATACTCTATCTGAAGGAGCTTAAATGATATCAGACCCATAACTGAATTCGGAAGGAATTATATTGATAAATGCTGCATGCTTGAAGATGAGCGGTCTCATACCATCAACATCACATCAAGAGATGCACCTCTTAACCCAATCATAAACTTCCACACAACAATATGCCATATGTTCCAATCCAATGCCTTGATAAATACCAATAGAGAGCCAAGATGTTCAAAAAAGAAAAAAAAAACGGCTAGCATCTTTAAGCTCAATATAACACCAATAAGGTAGAAAACCTGCTCCTCTTCTATTAGCGTAACATGGAATCCAACCTCAGGTGATGTGGATGGTCAGTCCTTCCGGCCATCCTAGTAAGACAAATAGAGTCGGTACTCATTAAACCCACATAACAAGACAGTGATATCAGTATGACAGTGTTACTGCGCCACAATACCAGGTCCGCTCAGGCCGATTTAAACAATCTCAAACACGAAACAGACTATGCATCCCGCGCTCGCCTGTCATCACGCTCTATCAGATCTATTGTTCTATGATCCTACTAGACACAATGCAACGCATATACCTTTGCGCTCATGTCGCAACGGTAACTCACCACATACACAGCTGACATCAACCTCATTTCAATACGGTAGATCCACAAGACCAACATCACACAACAAGTCAAAACATAACATCTAGCGACAGATGGCACATCACTGCGACAAGAGCCCATCATCAACATATAACAAATGAGAGCATGTGCAGAACTCTCCGCAGTAGAGCCTCAAATCATATCATGGTGTAATCTCGCAAGTAATGCTCAAAGATCGCCATATAACCAGAAATAACTGTACAACTCTCCTCTTATACACGCTTATTTTATTTAACCGCTCGCTCCTCAACATCTAACCAATTGGAGACGCGCGATAATAGGCATGACCAGTCAACACTAATCATAATCAATCCATAACACAATCGGTAAGAATAGCACAGCTAAAGCTCCATTGATGGTCATGCCCGCAAAACAGACATGATAGCATATACAGAGGCATTCAAAAATGCACAATAATACAAATGTATGAACCAAAACATATATCCTTCTGCTAAAGGTAATTTTCTGTGTTTCGCCAGCCCATATCCACAGGGAAACCACTGGTCCAAGTAACAATACGTTACGGTAATAACTGCAATAAGTGGACTGAAATGTTATAATGATATCTAATGCGACAGAATGAGAGGGAAGTGCCCTTTTAAAATTAATTTATTTAAACTTCATTTAACCAGGCAAGCCAGTGTTAAGAACAAGCTCCTTATTTACAATGACGGCCTAACCCAGCTAAACCCTCCCCTAACCCGAAGACGCTGGGCCAAATGTGCTCCGCCCTATGGGACTTCGAAATCACGGCCGGTTGTGGAACAGCCCGGGATCGAATCACAGGTCTGTAGCAACGCCTCTAGCACTGCCGATGCAGTGCCTTAGACCGCTGCGCCACTTGGTCCCCTTTTCATTGAAGGGCTTCCAGGAATAAGTCAAACTAGCCCATATCCAAATTAAAATGACTGCTCAACATACTCTCTCTTGGCTATTAAGATAAAAACTAGCTTAATGCAGAATAGGCCAAACAGAGCGGGGTGCCAGAAGTGCCTTTATATTCCGAGATTTAGGTTGATCACACAGGTTCTTTACTTGTGGGAGTTAACTTGGTGGGGAAGGGAACTTTCAGATGACTCTGTTTCTGTCCCCAGTCTGTCCACCTGTCACGACTCCGAGACCGAAGGTGAACTCCCCTTCCCGTTCGGGTGGCGCTCGGCGGTCGTCGTCGCCGGGCCCTACTAGCTGCCACTGACTCTTTTTCCTCCCCCTCCTTATGTGTTTATTTGTTACACCTGGTGTTGGAGTGTGATTATCATTAGTTGGGCTTTTATTAGTCAGCAGCACCGTACGTTTCTTTGTGCGGGATTGATTCAGTTGTACATTGGGATTCCAGGGAGATAGCACGAACGTTATTGTTTGTTGCGTTCATAGGTTATTCTGGACTGGGTTTTTGACCCCCGTGTATGGGAACACTGTTTTGTTACACCCAGTGGTTTTCGTAAGAAGGGAACCATGTTTACCAGATGTGTGCATTAAAAAGCACTATATTTAACTCCTGTTGTTCCTGCGCCTGACTTCACACCCCCGACACCCAGAGGTTACACACCAATCATCATCTGATATTAAGACGTCTTTTCTGCATTTAAAGTTTCTGTCCGTCCCTTTGAGATATTCAGC
This sequence comes from Salvelinus sp. IW2-2015, assembly GCF_002910315.2. NCBI lineage: Eukaryota > Metazoa > Chordata > Actinopteri > Salmoniformes > Salmonidae > Salvelinus > Salvelinus sp. IW2-2015. The sequence goes on along the minus strand of NW_019944237.1, from coordinate 66,691 downwards.
ACGAAACTCAGAAATAATTTATCATAAATCTTGAAATCAATACAATATGGTTGGACCTACAAATCCCAGAGCCTATTGATCTCTAAGCTGTATAAATGTCATTATATTCTTCTCAGTAAAAAGAGAGTGTTTCATTCTCTTAGTATTGTTTATTGGGTTACAGTTGTTTACTGGGAGCAAAACAGCCGCATAGAGAGTTGAAGTGACTACCAATAATACAATTCAGGGCAAGTATTTTGTCGACAAATAGCTTACACATTATAAAATATACAAGTGTTGGGTTCAAGTGTTGGCGAGGGTTAAAGGTCCAAACAAACATGTCAAACTATACAGGATGCGCTACCATCTATAATAGTCCTCTTTCTCCTCAGTGCATGGAGGGACTACGAAGCTTATGAAGCTGCTTCTTTCTGTCAGGTTGAAGTGAGAAATGACGAGATGAGAGTGAAGAGAGAACAAGAGATCCTTCACCTCTTTGTCTTCTCATCTTGACCTTCACCCTTGCACCTCAATCCACCAACCACCACCTCGTCTGTTGCACAGTGTTGCTTTTGTTATCGCCAGTCAAAGAGAATGTTCATCCTTGAGCCATTTTTACATTATAAATTCATTTGTTCATTATTTTTAACCACTTACTGTTTTATTTGAAATCTGAACACAAGTCACATTCACGTGATAGTGTATATTACTCTTAAAATAGAATCTTATGCAATTAGGAGCAATGCTCCCTCGCGAAGGTGACGGTGACATTTAGATATAGGAGGCTTTGGGGGGGGTGGGCCGCCGGCATGAAAGCCTGTGGACAGCCGTGACAGTAGGTTGCAACCGATCAAAACATTACTGACGTAGTTGAATTATAGCTAGGATAGGTAAATGTAGGTTTAGCTTTAATAAGAAGGAATGCAAGGACATGTTAAAGCCAGCTACGTAAGACTTGGAATGAGTTCAGATTAAACACCTTGACTTTATTTTGATTTGGCTTATAAAAAGAGGTTGATGATTTTCTTCCCTTACTTGATTATAATGTTTATAATACATATAAGTGCCAGTCTGAGATATGTGTTTAATATTTCATGGCAATAGAGATTTCTAAAAACCTCTGTCTGTCTCTATAGTGATCTGAATTCAATCTCAAACAGGAATATTAGTTATACAGTAGCCTATACACTTAATGGTGTGTGTTTTGTTTCACTCAGGTTCGCTCACAATGGACTGTTCTGAAGACCCCGTCTGTCCCTAAACGATAATCCAGAAACGAATATCGAGCGACTAGGCTAGAAACTCAACTTGCAGGAGTTCCACATGAATGTATGTTAGTGATGTAGTGATGTTTCAGAGTCTACTCCGCGTCATTTCAACCAACCTCTCAGATAATCCAAACAGCATTGAATATGAACCGAAACATAGAAAGCCGAGCTAAAAATTATGAAGTAAAAGAAATTCACCCGCACACCCACCATAAATATAATCATAGAGAACCTGACTACAGGTTCTCATAGCTTAGGGCAATATCTTATTTCCAAACATTAGCTCAAACAAGGATATGGATCAAAAGAAATGATATACCAATGTGACATTAATGAACTGAATATAATGCATATGGAGTAAAGCTATGAATTGAATATTGATGTGCCTCAATTGAAAGTGATTGACATTGACGTGCTTTCGCATAGACATACCTATGGACAGATGCAGAGTGACAGCATGTGGAGTAATTGAACTGTTGATTAAACACAGGGGAGAGGCAGGCTTCGTAGATACACAGGCACAGAATTACATCTACCCCCCTCACAATACGAGAAAACCCTACGATAGCAGAAGTCTAGGATGCCGGCATATGCTAATTGCCATCGCGACTATTACTATCATATGTAGAATATCCACAAGGACTGTGTACAATAATTCACAGCCTTCTGATTGACACTGCAAAAAAGGAACATATATCACACAGTCTTTTAGCGATCATATGTGGTTCTTTGCCAT
>NW_019944237.1:43227-64683 GCF_002910315.2 Salvelinus sp. IW2-2015 | reverse complement strand
CCATAGTACAAACAATAACAAAGTAGGCACCCTGTCGCTGTTTATTAAACAGCTGAGGGATGGATCTGGGGAAATGTACCACTTCTAATTAATTGACAAGCTATGGATGCAAGGACTGACACCCATGTCACGATCGTGTGGAGGAGGACGCACAAAACGCAGCATGTGGAAAATAAGCCATCTTCTTTATAACGACGAAGATGAACATGAAACGAACACTACTACAAAAACAACAAACGACCGTGAAGCTACAAACCAAGTGCACACACAAACTACTTACGTCAACATAGACAATTCCCCACAACAGCTAAAGCCTATGGTTGCCTTAATATGGCTCCCAATCAGAGACAACAATAACCAGCTGTCTCTAATTGAGACCCAATTAGGCAACCATAGACTTTCCTAGATACCTACACTTCAACCATAGACACAGCTAGACTACTATACTAAACATAAACCCAAACTACTCCAATAAACCCCCTAAACCTTACAACCACCCTAGACACTACAAACACCTACATTCCCATGTCACACCCTGACCTAACTAAATAATTAAGAAAACAAAGAATACTAAGGCCAGGCGTGACATAACCCCCCCTTAAGGTGCGAACTCCGGGCGCACCAGCACATAGTCTAGGGGAGGTCTGGGTGGCGTGTCCGTCCACGGCGGCGGCTCCGGCACTGCGTGGTCCCCACCCCCACCATATACTACCCGCTTTCTTAAACCCACTGGAATAAGTGGGCGGAGGCACGGACTTAAGAGGCAGCACCGGACTAAGGGCCCATAGGACAGCACCAGATAAGGGAGCGAGCACCAGCGATCAAGCGCACCCACGGAATAAGGGGCAGCTCCGGAATGAGACGGCGAGCTCCGGAACTGAAGGGCAGACCGACTGTGTGCGGATTCGGCGCGGCTAATGGCGGGATCCTGGCTGGTCTGGGCGGATCCTGGGGCTGGCTCTGGCGGATCTGGCTGACGCTTCTGGGCGATCCTGGCTGGACGGCTCTGGCGGCGGGATCCTGGCTGACGGCTCGGCTGGTCCTGCTGGCGCTCATGTTGCTGAGACTGGTGCCATGGCTGGCTCATCTGTGGCTCATGGCTGGCTGACGGATCTGGCCGCTCATGGCTGGCTGACGGATCTGCGCTCATGGCTGGCTGACTGGGCTCTGGACGCTCATGGCTGGCTGACGGCTCTGGACGCTCATGTGGCTACGGCTCTGGACGCTTCATGGCTGGCTGACGGCTCTGACGCTCATGGCTGGCTGAGGCTCTGGACGCTCATGGCTGGCTGACGGCTCTGGACGCATGGTGGCTGACGGCTCTGGGACCGTCATCTGGCTGACGGCTCTGGCAGCCTCATCGGCTTTGGCTGACGCTTCTTGCGCTCATGTGCTGGTGCGGGTGCTGGGCAGGATCGCTTTGTTCTTGGTTGGGCGGCTCTGCTCGAGAATGAGATCGGTGGCGTGTCTGCGAGTGCTGCGTGGCGGCTCTGGCGATCCGTCACTGAAAAGGTGGTCGGCAGATCTGTCTGTTGGCGGGCTCTGCGCCAGGTCAGCTGTTTTCTCTGGGTTGCGGCTCCTGGCCAGTGGAGTCTCTATGGTCCTGGTGGCGGGCTCTTGGCAAGATCCTGTCTGGTTGGGCCTGGCAGAGTACCTGGGCGGGTGCTGGGTGGGCGGGTGGCTCTGGCAGATCCGTCGCGTGGTGGGGGCGGGAGTTGGCGGGCTTGCGAGCGGCGCGCTGGGCGCGCAGGGCAGATCCCTCTGGTTGGCGTGGTTTCTGGCAATCCGTTGACGAAATGGGTCTAGCGGCTTCTGAAAGTGATTAATCGCCTGACGGCCCTCGAACAGACCGCCTTTATTGCCGCCCGGCCGAAGGAGATGGGGGGGGAGAGACAGCGATCGGGGGTCTCGTCAGGCAGGGGATCTGCCAGAGCCGCGCAACCAGAAGGGATCTGCCAGAGCCGCCAACCAGACAGGATCCCGGCCAGAGCCGCCAACCAGACAAGGAATCTGCCAGAGCCGCCAACCAGACAGATCTGCCAGGAGCCGCCAACCAGACAGGATCTGCCCCAGAAGAACCGCCATACCAGACAGGATCTGCCAGAGCCGCCAACCAGACATGAGCGTCCAGAGGCGTCAAGCCAGCCGATCAGCGTCCAGAAGCCGTCACCAGCCATGAGCTGCCAGAGCCGTCAGCCAGCCATGAGCGTCCAGACCCGTCAGCCAGCCGTATGAGCGTCCAGAAGCCGCCACGCAAGAGCCATGAGCGTTCCAGAGCCGTCAGCCTAGCCCATGAGCTGCCAGATGCCGTCAGCCAGCCATGAGCGTCCAGAGCCGTCAGTCAGCCATGAGCGCCAGACCGTCAAGCCAGCCATGAGCGGCCAGATCCGTCAGCCAGCCATGAGCCAGATCCGAGCATAAGCCAGATCCGGCAGCCAGCCATGAGCATCCAGATCCGTCAGCCAGCCATGAGCCGCTCCCAGCCCAGATCCGCCAGAAGCCGTCCCAAGCCAGAATCCGCCAGAGCCGCCAGCCAGCGATCGCCAGAAACGCCGTCCAGCCAGGATCCGCCAGAGCCGGCCAGCCAGGATCCGCCAGAGCCACCGGATCGCCAGAGAGCCAGCCAGTATTCCGCCATTCAGTTCCCCGGTGCTGCCCTCTCAGTCCGAAGCTGCCTCCTCCTCAGGCCGGACTAGGCTGCCCTACCTGGTGCTGGCCCTTTATCCTGGTGCTCCCTTATCCGTTCCCTGTGCTGCCTCTTAGTCCGGGGTGCTCTCTCCGTGCGCCTTATTCCAGTGGGTTATATAGAAAGCGGGTAGTGACTATGTGGGGTGGGGACCACGACCGGAGGCCGGAGCCCGCCGCCGTGAGCGGACGCCCACTCCAGACCCTCCCCAGACTATGTGCTGGTGCGCCCGGAATTGGTCACCTAACGGGGGGGTTATGTCACGCCCTGGCCTTACAGTATATGCATTTTTAAATTATTTTAGTTAGGTCAGGGTTGACATGGGGAATGATGTGTTTGTATGTCTGAGGGTGGTTGTAAGGTTAGGGTTTATTAGAGTAGTTTGGGTTTAGTTTAGTATAGTAGTCTAGCTGTGTCTATGGTGATTAGTAGGATATCTAGAATAGGAAAGTCTATGGTTGCCTGAATTGGGTCTCAATTAGAGACAGCTGGTTATTGTTGTCTCTGATTGGGAGCCATATTTAAGGCAACCATAGGCTTTAGCTGTTTGTGGGGAATTGTCTATGTTGAACGTAAGTAGTTTGTGTGTGCACTTGCGTTTGTAGCTTCACGGTCGTTTGTTGTTTTTGTATAAGTGTTTCGTTTCATGTTCATCTTCGTCGTTATAATAAAAGAAGATGGCTTATTTTCCACATGCTGCGTTTTGGTCCGTCTCTCCTCCACACGATCGTGACATGGGTGGTCAGTCCTTGCATCCATAGCTCTGTCAATTAATTTAAGAGTGGTTACATTTCCCCAGATCCATCCCTCAGCTGTTTAATAAAACAGCGACAGGGTGCCTACTTTGTTATTGTTTGTACTACTGATTGCACCTTTAATAATTCATGAATAATCACAGCTGAAGTATTCTACTAAGTACCACTGGAAGATCATAATGGATCAACATAAAAATGTAATGAATTAAAGCAAGAGCTCAATCTCCATTGGATTGGCTATGGAAAACAGCCATTRACCTAGATATACAGTAWTTTTTTAAAGTGKCTCAATTAAAATGRAACCATAAAATATATCCTTTCTGCTAAARGTAAWTTTCTGTGTTTYGCCAGCCCATATCMCAGGGAAACCACTGTCTGTCCAGTAACAATACGTTACGGTAATAACTGCAATAAGTGGACTGAAATGGTTATAATGATATCTAATGCGACAGAATGAGAGGGAAGTGCCCTTTTTTAAATACATTTTATTTAAACTTCATTTAACCAGGCAAGCCAGTTAAGAACAAGCTCTTATTTACAATGACGGCCTAACCCAGCTAAACCCTCCCCTAACCCAGAGACGCTGGGCCAAATGTGCTCCGCCCTATGGGACTTCGAATCACGGCCGGTTGTGGAACAGCCCGGGATCGAATCTAGGTCTGTAGCGATGCCTCTAGCACTGCGATGCAGTGCCTTAGACCGCTGCGCCACTTGGTCCCCCTTTTCATTGAAAGGGCTTCCAGGAATAAGTCAAACTAGCCCATATCCAAATAAAATGACTGCTCTATACTCTCTCTTGGCCTATTAAGATAAACTAGCTTAATGCAGAGAWGGCCAACAGAGCGGGAGTCCAGAAGTGCCTTTATATCCCGAGATTTAGGTTGATCACACAGGTCCTTTTAGTCTTGGTGGGGAACTTTCAGATCTTTCTGTCCCCAGTCTGTCACCTGTCACGACTCCGACCGAAGGTGACTCCCTTCCCGTTCGGGGTGGCGCTCGGCGGTCGTCGTCGCCGGCCTACTAGCTGCCACTGACTCTTTTTCCTCCCCCTCCTTATGTGTTTATTTGTTACACCTGTGTGGAGGTGATTATCATTAGTTGGGCTTTATTAGTCAGCCAGCCCGTACGTTTCTTTGTGCGGGATTGATTCAGTTGTCATTGGGATTCGGGAGTAGACGAACGTATTTTGTTTGTTGCGTTCATTAGAGTTATTTGGACTGGGTTTTGACCCCCGTGTATGGGACATTTGTTTTGTTACACCCAGTGTTTTCGTGGGGACATTGTTTACCGTGTGTGCATTAAAAGCACTATATTGAACTCTCGTTGTTCCTGCGCCTGACTTCACACCCCCGACACCAGAGCGTTACCACCAATCATCATCTGATATTAAGACGTCTTTCTGCATTTAAAGTTTCTGTCCGTCCCTTTGAGATATTCAGCACGAACCTCAGAAATAATTTGATTCATAAATCTGAAATCAATGGCAATATGGTTGGACCTACAAATCCCAGGGCCTATTGATCTCTAGAGCTGTTATAATGTCATTATATTCTTCTCAGTAAAAGGAGTGTTTCATTCTGTAGTATTGTTTGTTATTGGGTTACATGTTTTACTGGGAGCAAAACAGCCGATAGAGAGTTGAGTGACTACCAATAATACAATTCAGGGCAAGTATTTTTGTCGACAATAGCTTAACAATTTATAAATATACAAGTGTTGGGTTCAAGTGTTGGCGAGGTTAAAGGTCAAACAAACATGTCAAACTATACAGGATGCGTCATCTATAATAGTCCTCTTTCTCGAGTGGCATGGAGGGACTACGAGCTTATGAAGCTGCTTCTTTGGTCAGGTTGAAGTGAGAATGAATGAGAGTGAAGAGAGACAAGAGATCCTTCACCTCCTTGTCTTCTCATCTTGACCTTCACCTTGACTCTCCACCAACCACCCACCTCGTCTGTTGCACAGTGTGCTTTTTTGTTATCGCAGTCAAAGAGAATGTTCATCCTTGAGCCATTTTTTACATTATAAATTCATTTGTTCATTATTTTTAACACTTACTGTTTTATTTGAAATCTGAACACAAGTCACATTAGGTGATAGTGTATATTACTCTTTAAATAGAATCTATGCAATAGGAGCATGTCTCCCTGCCGACAGGGCACGGTGACATTTAGTATAGGGGCTGGCCGGCATGAGGCCTGGACAGCCGTGACAGTAGGTTGCAACCGATCAAAACACTAATGACGTAGTTGATTATACGTAGGTAGGTAAATGTAGGTTAGCTTTAATAAGAAGGAATGCAAGGACATGCTAAAGCCAGCTACGTAAGACTTAGATGAGTTCAGTTAACACCTGACTTTATGTTTGATTTGGCTTTATAAAAGAGGTTGATGATTTTTCTTCCTTCCTTGATTTATAATGTTTATAATACATATAAGTGCCAGTCTGAGATATGTGTTTAATATTCATGGCAATAGAGATTTCTAAAACCTCTGTCTGTCTCTATAGTGACTGAATCAATCTAACAGGAATATTAGTTTTACAGTAGCCTATACATTAAGGTGTGTGTTTGTTTCACTCAGGTTGCTCCATGGACTGTTCTGAGACCCAGKTGTCCCGACAACTATAGAACCCAGCTGGTAGAACTCACTGCAGAGTTTCCACATACATGTATGTTAGTGATGTAGTGATGTTCAGAGTCTACTCGGTCATTTCAACCAACCTCTCATCCAACAGCATTGATATGAACCGAAAATAGAAACCGAGCTAAAATATGAAGTAAAGAAATTCACCCGCAACCCACCATTATTCTAGAGAACTGATACAGTTCTAATTTAGGCGCATATCTTATTTCCAACAGACTCAAACAAGGATATGGACAAAAAAATAATATACCATTGACATTAATATGAATATTGCATTGGARTAAAGCTGGTTGAATATTGTTCCTCATGAAAGTGATGACATTGGTGCTTAGCATAGATCTATTGACAGATATTCAGAGTGACAKCATGTGGAGTAAATGACTGTGATTAAACACAGGGGAGAGGAGGCATGGTTATCACAGACAGTACATCAACTTCACTGTCAGTTACAGAAAAACCATAGCAGAAGTTWGGAATGCAGCTTGTAATTGCATCACGTACAACACATGTTCATACTGTGTAAATAATCACAGCCTTCTGATTGACACTGCAAAAAAGGAACATATATCACACAGTCTTTTAGCATCATATGTGGTTCTTTTCCATACAGAAGATGTTGTCCAAAATTGTACTCAACCCGTAAGCCCAAGTCCTATGACTTGCTTATAAGGAGAGGAGAGATTAGCCAGCGCATAGCAACGGCACATCACAGCCGCAATCCAAGTCACTGTCACCATGGAGACAGCCTCAGGATGCACTACTTTCATTTGTTTCCTCTGTGGAAATGAATTCAGAAACTAATTCAGAAACTAATTCATAACCTAATTCATAACATAATTCATAAACTAATTCATAACCTAATTCATAACCTAATTCATAAACTAATACATAAACTAATACATAAACTCACTCCACACTCAAATTACTATTCAGTAGTTCTGCCAATTGCACTTAAATTTCAAATCCATACAATTGAGCCATGCACAACAGCAACAAATAATACTCACCATAACCTGCGACACAACAAGGCGATAAATGAACCAAAGTTGAAAGGTATCATAGTGTCTATGCCTTAGACAAACTTTTATAGTCCCGTACCCCCTCAAACATTCTACCTCCAGCTGCGTACCCCGTCTAGCATCAGGGTCAGCGCTATCTCAAATGTTGTTTTTTGCCATCATTGTAATAAGCCTGCAACACACACACTATACGATACATTTATTAAACATAAGAATGAGTGTGAGTTTTAGTCACAACCTGGCTCGTGGGAAGTGACAGAGCTCTTATAGGACCAGAACACAAATAATAATATAATAATAAAACATTTTGCTCTTTATTTAGCCATCTTACATATAAAACCTTATTTGTTCATCAAAAATTGTGAATAACTCACCACAGGTTAATGAGAAGGGTGTGCTTGAAAGGATGCACATAACTCTGCAATGTTGGGTTGTGGAGAGTCTGTCTTAAATCATTTTCCACACACAGTCTGTGCCTGTATTTAGTTTTCATGCTAGTGAGGGCCGAGAATCCACTCTCACATAGATACGTGATTTGCCAATGCAGGATACTCTGAGTGCAGCCCAATCCAGAAAYCTGGCAGTGGCTTCTGATTCAATTTTATTTTACTGAACCGCTTGTTGCAATTTCAATCGGGAGCAACTGCTTGCGTGTGTTACCACTCCACTATGTCTCCCTGTCATGGCTTTAGCGCCATCAGTACAGATGCCAACATGAGCAGCAGCTACGTTTGGCTACATACGGACCGTTAGTGGAATTCCCTCGAGAGAGTAACGGTTAATGTGATTGGATGTTAATTATTTGACTAGGCTACCTGTATTTGACATTGTATTGTTATTTCACTGAATGCTAGATGGTTTAATTTCATTTTTGGCAGTGAAACGAGGCTACTCAGGCGAGAAAAAAACCTCACCCAAATGTATAGCCCAGTTGGAAAAAATAAATGTACTGTTTGATGCCCCCCACCCATGCTGCTGTTACTAATCTCACAGTGAAAGGGAGCCATGCCCCGACAGTGTGGCGGTGCTGGGTGATGAGAGGGTTGAAACATCTGGTCTGGTCTGGATGGCTCCGTCGAACACAGTGGCTAACCTGTTTTGGTCTCTGTCTTGGGGGATGTGTGTGTTTGAGTCTGTCTGTCTGTCTGTCTGCCTTTGTCCAGAGCTGAGTGTCAACCTCTAAACCAGGGGTACATAATCCTTACCCTGCGAGGTCTGGAGACTGCTSGCTTTCTGTTCTATCATTAATAATCAATTGTCTAAGTCTAAATCAGTCCCTGATTAGAGGGGAACAATGAAAACATGAAATGGAACTGGCTTTGAGGTCCAGAGTTGAGTTTGAGGGCTCTAAACCAACAACCACCTGTATGTTATTATGAAGAGGTCAGATTGCATGCATGGAGAATGAAGCATGATGAGGACCATGTTTTAGTTGTGAATAGCATTCATGGCAACTGAAGCCATAGTGACTGAGAGTAGAAAAGAAAACACGGTTTTAGCATGARCATTACAGAACACATTGCTCTCTATGTCTAAATAATCTAAGCAGTGATCTCGATGAGAGAACAGTGTAAAGCAAATAACATGTTGTATTTTGATATCTCATCTTACCTCTGATCTGAGACCAGCATATTCTCACTACACCTGAGCCTAGATGGTCAGCTCCACTTAACTCAACCTTGTTGGTGCTTTGTTAACAGCTGAGAGTTCTTGAATTAAGGAAATCTTCAGTGACCTGGAGTAGACAGACAAAGAGACTCCAAAGGTGACGGAAAGAGACRTTTTTCTTCCTGTMGTCTTGCGGGGCATTCCGGGGACTCATGGGCACGCTTCCCACCACGATACGSACATTTAACTTCCTTATCTYTTTCCAACATCATGATAGTCACTCATGTACAACTGTCTGCAAATATTTGACACATGACCAAATTCTTTACAGTTTTGTATTTCCCCCCGTCTTTGCCAGCAGATTTCACATTGCTACAGGTCATGGAAGAGTATCTGATGCCATRTTCAGTCAGTGACCCATATTGTGTGACCCAGTTTAGAGAATCAACTAAATAMCTGCTAATGCTTTATGGTGCCTATATGATGTCATGATGTGATGTGTGTGCTTAAACGATTGAAGACAACATCAGACAGACTAAGTAGACTGAGTAAGGATACAGATAAATTCACTCTCTAACTAAGCCGATTAGACAGGCAGTCAGACGGCCACATCAATGGGAGCTTATGTGCCCTGAAACAACATTGTCTTGAGCGGAATTACGAGTCTGCATTAACCGGACAAGTGACTCATCTGTTAAATGTATTCCAGGTCATGTTAACCTTTTACTGCAGTGGGCTAAATCAAGGTCACACAGTGTGTGTCTTGGTCTTAAATACATCTACTTTGAAACAGAAGTATACTCCTCACACACATGGTTATGGGCTTAAAAAAGAAGACACCTGTACCATGTCAGATATAGAGTTGAAATGTACACTACATGACCAAAAGTATGTGGACAACTTGCTTGATCATGGCATTAATATGGAGTTGGTTCCCCTTTGCTGCTATAACAGCCTCAATTTGATTGAATACAATTTGATTTGATTTTGAAAGCATTAGTGAGGTCTGGCACTGATGTTGGGTGATTAGGTCTGGCTCACAGTCGGCATTCCAATTCATCCCAAAGATGTTCGATGGAGTTGAGGTCAGGGCTCTGCAGGCCAGGCAGGTTCTTTCACACACATCTTGATAAAGCATTTTCTGTATGGACCTCAGTTGTGCATGGGCATTGTCATGCTGAAACAGGAAAGGGCCTTCCCAAAAATGTTGCCACAAATTTCGAAGCAAGAATCGTCTAGAATGTCATTGTACTGTATGCTGTAGCGTTAAGATTTCCTTTCACTGGAACTAAGGGGCCTAGCCCAAACCATGAAAAACAGCCCCAGACCAGCATTTCTCCTCCATCAAACTTTACAGTTGGCGCTATGCATTGGGGCAGGTAGCGTTCTCCTGGTATCCGCCAAACCCAGATTCCATCGGACTGCCAGATGGTAAAGCGTGATTCATCACTCCAGAGAATGCGTTTCCACTGCTCCGGAGTCCAATGGCGGAAAGCTTTATACCCCTCCAGCTACGCTTGGAAATGCATATGGTGATCTTAGGCTTGTGTGCGGCTGCTGGGCCATGGAAACCCATTCCATGAATCTCCCAATGACAGTTATTGTGCTGACGTTTCTTTCAGAGGCAGTTTGGAACTCGGCGGTGAGTGTTGCAACCGAAGACAGATGATTTTTACGTGCTATCCGCCTCAGCCCTCGGCGGTCCCATTCTGTGAGCTTGTGTGGCCTACCACTTCGCGGCTGAGCTGTTGTTGCTCCTAGACATTTCCACTTCACAATAACAGCACTTACAGTTGACGGGCAGCTCTAGCAGGGCAGAATTTGATGAACTGACATGCTGGAAAGGTGGCATCCTATGACGGTGCCACGTTGAATGTCACTGAGCTCTTCAGTAATGCCTTTCTACTGCCAATGTTTGTCTCTGGAGATTGCATGGCTGTGTGCTCGATTTTATACACCTGTCAGCAACGGGTGTGGGCTGAAATAACCGAATCCACTAATTTGAAGGGTGTCCACATACATTATTATGTATATTGTATTTAATTTTGAGTTTGCATCCCAATATGAACACTTTATATACATCACAGAAGCTGAAATATAACAAACCGTTTGACACAGAAACACCATATTTTCGCAGTTTAAACAAATGTAATGTTTATTAATTATGAAATTATGAAACAATCACCCATGAGGCCACTAGAAGGCGTTTGGTAATTTGACTCACTTCTATCGCATCATTAATTGGGGTGTGTGTGTGTGAAGTGTGTATGTGTGTGTGCGTAGCTATCTGACACATGTGCTTGCATGTGTGTGTGTTTGTGCACGTGTCTGCATGGTTATCTATGTAGGCTAAACCATATACATGTATAACCTTACAGAACTGCTGTTATTCAATGTGTTCTGTGGCTATAGCAGTAAGGCCAAATTCAATGTCTAATCAAATATTTGTTTTCATACTTACAGGGGTCCTAAAAGTCCAAATCAAATAGCTAAATGATACTTGGTATGACCATCTTAAAAGAATTCCCTGTCAGCTTAGTAGAAACCCATCCCTGGCCTTAGACCTTTTTAAAGGCAACATTCCTGTGTCAGCAGTGATGGCATTCATGGAACGCTGCAGATGTCGGTTGAATCGGAAATGACCTTTAAATGTCAAGTGTGCTACAACGCAGGCTGATTTGAATCCTGGCCTAAGTATATTACAGTTCTGTTTCCCTCTGAGGAATGTACACACACATTCCATACAGGGCATGGCTGATGGCCAACAAATTAGACCTTTTCTAAAAGGGTCTCCAAAAAAAACTCACATCTATGACATCAAAGCGTTTCCAATGGCTGCCACTGTATAGGGTACATGTCCACCTGTTGAAGTAAAGCCTTTAGTGTGATGATAACCATGTCTGCTGGTACTTGTACACCCTAGTGTCCTTATAATGTCCTTAGTGGAATCCTGTCCGTGTCCCACTGTCTCAGTATGGTCCGCACAATAAATTGTCAATATCTCAACAGCCGAGACAGAGCCATTGCGCTTACACTATATCCCAAGGAATCTGAGTGAGAAAGGTTTGGCCTACTTTTCTAACAAGAAACACACACATTATCTATTAACATGACCTTACCTTTTTTACTTCCTGTTTTTATATCATTTTTTTGTATCAAGCTGTGCCCTAAAACCCTATTTCTGAAGACCGTCATCATCGTGGCTGGTCTGGTGCAGCTGGTTAGTCAGAACAGACATGCCTTAAAGGGTCTCCTAATGCCTCTGCCATGTCTGCTGGTGAGTACACTTCCATGTCCTTACAGTGTCTTCACAGGAATCCTGTCCCACGGTCTTGTCTTGTCCTTATATAACAGGAATCCTGTCCAGTCTGTCTGTCTAAGGATCGCCACGGTCACAGTAAGGTCTCTGTTGGCCTACTTTCCCACCAAGAACATTTACATTACATTTTCTACTTCCATTCTTCGTTTTGTATTAGTGTCAAGCTGTGCCCTAAAACCCTACTTTCTGAATACCGTCATTGTCGTGGCTGGTCTGGTGCAGCAGGTTGGTACGACAGACACAGCTAGGTGGTCACTATGACGGCAGTAAGACAAGCATGGGAGCTAACCGCATTTCCATCATGTTGTCCTGAAACATGGGGTGAGAGAGGGGACAACAGAACACCATTATTCCATCTTCCATTTCCATCAGGTTTTCCTGAAACGTGGGCGACAGAGGGACAAAGAACAGCCATTATTCAATCTTCCATTTCCCATCTTTTTCCCCATCCTCATCAAAGCAGGATCTGGACTTTAATTATTTCCTACCGTCTGACCCTTTCAGAATTAGACTTAGTCTACTAGAGTCTAGCATCTTGGTCTTCCATTGACATGTTTCTTGTCAGCTGCTTATGTTTATGGCTTGGTGTTACGTTGCATTGTAACCAGTGGGAGGTGGGAATTTACCAGTTGTTCAGTCTAAATACCAGTTGTATGCTTTCACGTGCTTTGAACTCGTTGAGAACGCCGATTAGCTAATGGCAACAAGCTGTGTAAAACATAAACTAAAAGTACAGCTATCATGCTTGTAAACAAATTATAGTGTTCCATAACATATTAATAGATCATTTTAATAATAATGATTTGTTGTATTAAACTCCCAAAATGTTGTTATCGAGGTCATTTAGTTTGTAGGTGATGTCAGAGGTCAGCATGTGGGCGTAGTTTGAGCTCAGGATGATAGACGAGTTTCCCACTAGTAATTACCAGTTGGAGGGCCGTTAAAGTAGATTTTTTATTAGTCGTATGTGGTACATTCCCACTTCCCACTTGGTTACGAATGCAGCATTACATTGTCATGTATTCAACCAGATCTTACAACGCCTTAGGTATTTTACATATCGGCTAACCACATCACATGTTATAGCAATCTGGGCGACGCACAGATGGTGTCGTGGCACGTAGCCATTTTGATACAGCAACATCTGAGCAGGGAAACACAACCTTGATTTCTACTTGGGGGTACTCAAGGAAAACAGCCTCAGGTGTGAGCCTACTCACTGTAGAGAAGCATCAGGTGTGGTTGTGTGCAAGCACAATCAGAATGCTGGAATTGGCACCTCCCACCAGGTATTGAAAGCCTGCATTTGGGTTGCTCTGATGGAAGATCTCACTCAATGTCTAAACCGGCAAGGACACATGCCTATGGCCACGTTTACACCAGTGATGTACTACACTTTTAGGACAAAATGTGCTATCTAGAACCTAAAAGGGTTTACGATTGTCTCCATAGGAGAAGCCTTTGAATAACCCTTTTTGCTTCCAGTTAAAACCCTTCTGAGTTCCATGTAGAACCCAAAATAGTTCAACCTTGAACCAAAAAGGGTTCCTTGGGGACAGCTGAAGAACCCTTTTGGAACCTTTTTCTAAGAGTAGCTTGCAGTCAGTGATTTCATTATGTGGACAATGTGGAATGTTGAAGTTCTTGCAGCGTACGATATGTGGACATATGTCCAATTGAGTTCTGAATGGATGATACGTGGACAATGTCCCAACATCCAGATTCTGAGCTGGCATGAAAAATAAAACTCACTGCACGACTTAACCCTCAATTTATTTGATATAGCAAGGAAACCAGTGTTATAAAATAAAGAGATTGAATGAGTTAAATGAAGGGATAAAGGAGAACGCTATACACCCTTACGTTTATTTATCATTTATAACCAGAGCCTTTAGCTGATTACTGAAGAAGCATCTGTTCATTATTAAGTAGGCATTTGTTATTGAAGTTGTGGCGTGGCATGTATCGATATGTTCGGCTAATGATCCATCTTCCCGTTATTGCAACGAGTCGACTTGGCTAACTTGGGCCTTAACTTGGCCTTAACACTTGGGCCTTAACATTGGCCTTAACATTGGAACATGGTAGTAGAGTGAGCAAGGCTAGCTTTCCCGAAGCCTTCGTAGCTCAAGTTGAATGGAATTTCTTTGCACAACCAGCGAAAAAATAGGAAATAAATCCAGGTTTGATGGTGAATCTTCTATTCGTCAATAAACAAACTTTGTATAAAAGGAACTACAGAGGTAGGATGTTAATGTAATCACCCTGTTGCAGGAGACTCCTTGCAATACAGGAAATGTAAAACCTGTACTGTATTTGAGGTTTAAATGGCTTCTGAAGTTTGTAATTTCCACTTGAAATTCAGACTTTCCCTTAAGAAAAATGTTACAACTACTAGACAAAATGTCCATTAATTATAATCTACATGATAAATCACATTGGATTATTTTCATGCTGTAGCAAACTGTCTGAAATTAGATTCTACATCTGTACTAAGCTTTTGTGGTCATTTAAAATCGCTTTCACACTTAAGAGTTAGTCATTAGTCCACACTTGAGTGACTCACACATTGATAGGCAGCAAACTGACATGAATCCAAGGTGAAACTGAAGGAGTCTGATAAACCTGCTTTGTATTTGCCACATTTGGAAGATTAATTGGATTTCTCTCTGAATGCTTTGGGGGCTGGCAGGCTGGCAGGGTGGCAGGGCTGAGAGGAGTGGCAGGGTGGCAGGGCTGGCAGGGTGGCAGGCCGGGTGGCAGGGTGGGCAGGCTGGCATTTCTCATAAGTTTTCTTTTCTCTCTCGTCGTTCTGTATCGCTCTCACCTATTGTTAGACCTCTAAGCTAAAGCTAATGAGCCAGTCCTGCATCCCTGTGTTTTGCTAGATAGAGTTAATTCCTCTCATTTCGCTCTGATTTAAATAATTAGTTAAATTAGAGAGCGAGACTTACAAATAGACTTAGATGTTTCTCTGAGAAAACAGAATGGTCTGACAAGGACACGTTGAACGAGTTCCATTATGAAATGTGAATGTATAGCAACAAAACTGAAGTGAGCATACCAGTTCACACCACAATTTTAAGCTAGTGGTGATGACAACGTGACAACAAATATTACTGAAATAATGMCATGCCTTCCATTGACCCATGCATGTGTACAAAATCATCTACAAAATAGAAGATACATAGGAMAAGTTCAAGCAATTACTGGTATGTCTTTTGGGTCCACACCCCGTTAGGCCATTCTACCAATCTCTCTCCGTATGATGTCACTCACAAGCGTTGTCTGAAATCCATATAGCTGGGTAGCGTTATGTTTTTACTCCATGAGCTGGATTCAACTGGCTAGGTACACACCATAAACAACAAAGATCATTATATTAATATGGGTTACATCAGTAATGTGATATCATATCTTCCCAAACCAAGCCAGTCAGCTCTGACACAGTTTTCATCCAAAGACCATATRAACTACTCACTTTCACAAAACATAACATCCTTTCTTCCTTCTTCTGTCAAATAGACATGTGTRAACAGTGAATACAAKAATACATGTTCATGTTTTCTAAATGAAACATCACAAAGTGCAAATATTCTTTGAATGTGTTGATTGGTTTCTGCCTTTGTCCAAATCCTTGCACTCATTCTTCATACAATACTGGATATATACTGTACGTATAGTGATGGTTACATCACAGTTTATTCTAACTAATGCTGTGATACTCATTGATCTGTTAACTAATTCATGATCGAGATAGACAAAGAGCGAGAAGGCCACGGGTGCGTTCAGTACGACAGAACGTTGTGCAATGTTTAATTCAATGGAAATGGTACCGTACAACAAGTTAAAGAAAGGTGTGATTATGGTGGCCCAGAGGGTGACTGTGTATGGTATGCTGCACGACTCGAGATTTGAGATTTCAAATGGTGAGAMCCATAATGATCAGGCCACACCTCGCCATACCCACCAAACGGGAGAAAACATACTTCAAAGGCTTTTGAAGAACAGTGAGCATCGTTTTGGGGAAACGTGTCGTTCAGTACAAACCGTCACGAAACGTAGAAAACGTTGAACCCAACTGAACGCACCCCTGGAGTCTGTACTTCCGGCGCCGAAAAGAGATGGCTGCCTCGCTTCGTGTTCCCTACATTACCCATCTCATATGTATATATACTGTACTCTATATCATCTACTGCATTTTGCCATCTTTATGCAATACATGTACCACTAGCCACTTTAAACTATGCATCTTTATGTTTACATACCCTACAGTACTCATCTCATACGTATATACCGTACTCTATACCATCTACTGCATCTGCCATGCCGTTCTGTACCACCACTCATTCATATATCTTTATGTACATATTCTTTATCCCTTTACACTTGTGTGTGTGTGTAAGGTAGTAGTGTGGAATTTTAGGTTAGATTACTGTTGGTTATTACTGCATTGTCGGAACTAGAAGCAAGCATTTCGCTACACTCGCATTAACATCTGCTAACCATGTGTATGTGACTAATAAAATTTGATTTGATTTGATTTGATTTGATTTATATCTGTTTCCTGCACTAACGAGACATGAGGGAAAGCACTTAAGGCCTGGTTGTGTAATGGAGGGAGATGGCAACAATACACCTCACTGTGGATGACCAGCTCTCCCAGACATTCAGCAGGAATTCACCTCAAACACTTAATGGGGCTTCTGGAGATTCCAGCCCAATAAACGCACAAATACAAGCAAAAATACGACAATACCAAAGCACGTAAACTAGACTAAGGAGTTGCATAGTTCACGGCACAACAGGCATCCAAACTGGCATCCAACTATAATTGAGCTGAGCTCGAAGCCAAGTAGAGGAATTGACCTTCTCCCCGATAGCTACAACATTAGAACAGACTGCATCAGTATGGAAGTTGACAAACCATTTTGTCGCAAAACAACATTTATAAATAGATATAAAATGCTGTAAGAATGACATAATAAAGGTGCCGTAAGAATGACAATATATAGGTGATTTAGGAATGACATAATAAAGGTGATTTAGGAATGACATAATAAAGGTGATTTAATAATGACATAATAAAGGTGATTTAATAATGACATAATAAAGGTGATTTAATAATGACATAATAAAGGTGCTGTAAGAATGACATAATATAGGTGATTTAGGAATGACATAATAAAGGTGATTTAGGAATGACATAATAAGGTGATTAATAATGAATAATAAAAGGTGATTTAATAATGACATAATAAAGGTGATTTAATAAATGACATAATAAAGGTGCTGTAAGAATGAAATAATATAGGTGATTTAGGAATGACATAATAAAGGTGATTTAGGAATGACATATAAAGGTGATTTAAGAATGACAAAAATAAAGGTGATTTAAGAATGACATATATAAAGGTGATTTAAGAATGACAAAAATAAAGGTTATTTAAGAATGACATAATAAAGGTGATTTAATAATGACAAAAATAAAGGTGATTTAATAATGCCAAAATAAAGGTGATTTAGAATGACATAATAAAGGTGATTTAATAATGACATAATTGTCACGTTCCTGACCTGTTTTCTGTTGTTTTTGTATGTGTTTAGTTGGTCAGGGCGTGAGTTGGGGTGGGCATTCTATGTTTTTGTGTTTCTATGTTGTGTTTAAGGTGTTGCCTGATATGGTTCTCAATTAGAGGCAGGTGTTTGACGTTTCCTCTGATTGAGAACCATATTAAGGTAGGCTGTTCTCACTGTTTGTTTGTGGGTGATTGTTCCTGTGTCAGTGTTGGTGCTACACGGGACTGTGACGGTTAGTTTGTTTTTGTCATTTGTATAGTGTCTTGTTTGTTTGATTAAATTCATTATGTCTAATTACCACGCTGCACATTGGTCCTCTGATCCTTCTCGCCTCTCCTCGTCTGAGGAGGAGGACGACGTAGACTGCCGTTACAGAATCACCCACCACCAAAGGATCAAGCAGCGTGGCAACGGGCAGCAGCGACAGCAGCAGCGGTACCAGGAGGAATGGTCATGGGAGCAAATATTGAACGGAGAAGGACCCTGGGCTAAGGTTGGAGAGAATCGTCGCTCTCGGAGGAGACGGAGGCAGCGAAAGCCCAGGATCGGTGGTATGAGGAGGCAGCATGGAAGCGTGGCTGGAAGCCCGTGAAGAAACCCAAAAATGTCTTAGGGGGGTGGCTAAAGGGTAGTGTGGCGAAGGCAGGTAGGAAACCTGCGCCCACTTCCCATGCTTACCGTGGAGAGCGGGAGTACGGGCAGACACCGTGTTATGCGGAAGAGCGCACGGTGTCTCCTGTACGTGTGCATAGCCCGGTGCGGGTTATTCCACCTCCCCGCACTGGGCAGGCTAGATTGAGCATTGAGCCAAGTGCCATGAAGCCGGCTCTACATATCTGGCCTCCAGTACGTCTCCTCGGGCCGGTGTACATGGCACCAGCCTTACGCATGGTATCCCCGGTTCGCCAACACAGCCCAGTGCGGGTTATTCCACCTCCCCGCACTGGACGGCCTACGGGGAGCATTCAACCAGGTAAGGTTGGGCAGGCTCGGTGCTCAAGGGAGCCAGTACGCCTGCACGGTCCGGTATATCCGGCGCCACCTTCCGCCCCAGCCCAGTACCACCAGTGCCTACACCACGCACCAAGCTTCCAGTGCGTCTCCAGAGCCCTGTTCCTCCTCCACGCACTAGCCCTGTGGTGCGGGTCTCCAGCCCAGTACCTCCAGGTCCGGTACCCACGCACCAAGCCTCCTGTGCGTCTCCAGAACCCTGTACGCACTGATCCTTCTCCCCGCACTCGCCCTGAGGTGCGTGCCCTCAGCCCGGTACCACCAGTTCCGGTACCACGCACCAAGCCTATAGTGCGCATCGAGAATTCAGTGTGCCCTGTTCCTGCTCCCCACACTAGCCTTGAGGTGCGTGTCTCTAGTCCAGTACCACCAGTTCTGGCACCACGCACCAAGCCTCCTGTGCGTCTCCAGAGCCCTGTACGCACTGATCCTTCTCCCCGCACTCGCCCTGAGGTGCGTGCCCTCAGCCCGGTACCACCAGTTCCGGTACCACGCACCAGGCCTATAGCGCCTCGAGAATTCAGTGTGCCCTGTTCCTGCTCCCCGCACTAGCCTTGAGGTGCGTGTCTCCAGTCCGGTACCACCACAGTTCGGCACCACGCACCAAGCCTCCTGTGCGTCTCAGCAGGTCAGAGTCGGCCGTCTGCCCAACGCCGCCTGCACTGCTCGTCTGCCCGCGCCGTCTGAGCTGCCTGCCTGCCCAGCGCCGTCTGAGCCATCCGTCTGCCCAGCGCCATCTGAGCCATCCGTCTGCCCAGCGCCATCTGAGCCATCGTCTGCCCAGGCCATCTGAGCCATCCGTCTGCCCAGCGCCATCTGAGCCATCCGTCTGCCCAGCGCCATCTGAGCCATCCGTCTGCCCAGCGCCATCTGAGCCATCCGTCTGCCCAGCGCCATCTGAGCCATCCGTCTGCCCAGCGCCATCTGAGCCATCCGTCTGCCCAGCGCCATCTGAGCCATCCGTCTGCCCCGAGCCATTAGAGCCGCCCGTCTGTCCCGAGCCGTCAGAGCCGTTCGTCAGTCAGTAGCAGCTAGAGCCGTCCGTCAGTCAGGAGCCGCCAGAGCCAGCCAGTCAGGAGCCGCCAGCCAGTCAGGAGCTGCCAGAGCCGCTTTCCAGTCATGAGCTGCCCTTCAGTCATGAGCTGCCCTCCAGTCATGAGCTGCCTCCCCCAGTCATGAGCTCCTCCAGTCATGAGCTGCTCCTCCAGTCATGAGCTGCCCTCCAGTCATGAGCTGCCCTCCAGTCATGAGCTGCCCTCCAGTCATGAGCTGCCCTCCAGTCCGGAGCTGCCATATAGTCCAGAGCTGCCATGTAGTCCGGAGCTGCATCTAGTCCGAAGCAACCATTCAGTCCAGAGCTGCCTCTCTGTCCGGAGCTGTCCTTCAGTCCGGAGTTGCCCCTCTGTCCTGAGCTACCCTCAGTCCTGAGCTACCCCTCTGTCCTGAGCTACCCTCTGTCCTAAGCTACCCTCTGTCCTGAGCTACCCCTCTGTCCTAAGCTACCCCTCTGTCCTAAGCTACCCCTCTGTCCTGAGCTACCTCTCTGTCCTGAGCTACCTCTCTGTCCTGAGTTGTCTATATTTAGGAGGGGCCTTGGTGAAGGTTCCTGGACCATGGTCGGGGGCGAGGGTCGCCACTCAAGGGACGCTAAGGAGGGGACAAAGACAATGGTGGAGTGGTGTCCTGCGCCGGAGCCGCCACCGCGGACAGTGCCCACCCAGACCCTCCCTTGAGTTTTAGGGGTGCGCCCGGAGTTCGCACCTTGAGGGGGGGGGGGGTTCTGTCACGTTCCTGACCTGTTTTCTGTTGTTTTTGTATGTGTTTAGTTGGTCAGGGCGTGAGTTGGGGGTGGGCATTCTATGTTTTGTGTTTCTATGTTGGGTTTAAGGTGTTGCCTGATATGGTTCTCAATTAGAGGCAGGTGTTTGACGTTTCCTGTGATTGAGAACCATATTAAGGTAGGCTGTTCTCACTGTTTGTTTGTGGGTGATTGTTCCTGTGTCAGTGTTGGTGCTACACGGGACTGTGACGGTTAGTTTGTTTTGTCATTTTGTATAGTGTCTTGTTTTGTTTGATTAAATTCATTATGTCTAATTACCACGCTGCACATTGGTCCTCTGATCCTTCTCGCCTCTCCTCGTCTGAGGAGGAGGACTACGTAGACTGCCGTTACAATAATAAAGGTGCTGTAAGAATGCCATAATATAGGTGATTTAAGAATGACATAATAAAGGTGATTTAATAATGAACAAAAATAAGGTGATTTAATATGACATAATAAGGTGATTTAATAATGACATAATAAAGGTGATTTAATCATGACATAATAAAGGTGCTTTAATCCTGACATAATAAAGGTGATTTAATCATGACATAATAAAGGTGATTTAATCATGACATAATAAAGGTGATTTAATCATGACATATAATAAGGTGATTTAATCATGACATAATAAAGGTGATTTAATCATGACATAATAAAGGTGATTTAATCATGACATAATAAAGGTGATTTATATACTATATATACATGACATAATAAGGTGATTTAATCATGACATAATAAAGGTGATTTAATCATGACATAATAAAGGTGATTTAATCATGACATAATAAAGGTGATTTAATCATGACATAATAAAGGTGATGTAAGAATGTCAATATAGATGGTGTCTTACTGTCTCTATAATGTTGATGCTGTTATTGTGTGTAATTATTGTGATTTGTGTGCAGCCCAGGAAGAGTGTCTACTGCTGAAGGGGATCTGAACAAACACATGTTAGAGAAAGGCATGTAAGACTTCCTCACTACTGAACTCATCTCTATTTCCTTC
>NW_019944237.1:26936-34436 GCF_002910315.2 Salvelinus sp. IW2-2015 | reverse complement strand
GTTGTTGCTCTCCTACTGTTATGTTTGGTCCCTTGTTGTTCGCTGCTCCTACTGTATGTCTCTGTTTTGGTCCTTGGTTGTTGCTCTTCCTACTGTATTTGTCTGGTTTGGTATTGGGTTGTTGCTCTCCTACTGTATGTTTCCCTGGTTTGGTCTTGGTGTTGCTCTCCTACTGTATGTCTCTGTTTGGTCTTGGTTGTTGCTCTCCTATCTGTATGTCTCTGGTTTGGTCTTGGTTGGTTGCTCTCCTACTGTAATGTTTCGTGGTTTGGTCTTGGTTGTTGCTCTCCTACTGTATATCTGGTTTGGTCTTGGTTGTTGCTCTCCCCTACTGTATGTTCTGGTTTGGTCTTGGTTGTTGCTCTCCTACTGTATGTTTCTGGTTGGTTCTTGGGTTGTTGCTCTCCTACTGTATGTTTTCTGGGTTTGTCTTGGTTTGTTGCCTCTCCTACTTATGTCCTATGGTTTGGTCTTGGTTGTTGCTCTCCTACTGTATTTCTGGTTTGGTCTTGGTTTGTTGCTCTCCTACTGTATGTTTCTGGTTTGGTCTTGGTTGTTGCTCTCCTACTGTAATGTCTCCTGTTTGGTCTTGTTGTTGCTTCTCGCTACTGTTATGGGTTTCTGGGTTTGGTCTGATTGTTTGCTCTCTCTACTGTATTTTTTCTGGTTCTGGGGTCTTGGTTGTTGCTCTCCTACTGTATGTTTCCTAGGTTTGGGTCTTGGTTGTTGCTCTCCTACTGTTGTTTCTGGTTTGGTCTTGGTTTTGTTGCTCCTACTGTATGTCCCTCTGGTTTGGTCTTGGTTGTTGCCTCTCCTACTGTATGTTTGGTCTTGGTTGTTGCTTCTCCTACTGTATGTTCTAGTTTGGTCTTGGTTGTTGCTCCTCCTACTGTATGTTTCTGGTTTGGGTCTTGGTTGTTGCTCTCCTACTGTATGTTTTCTGGTTTGGGTCTGAATTTGTTGCCTCCTACTGTTGTTTTTCTGGTTTGGTCTTGGGTTGTGCTCTCCTACGTATGTTTGGTCTTGGGTTTGTTGCTCTCTACTGTATGTTCTGGTTTGGTCCTTGCGTTGTTGCTCTCCTTACGTATGTTTCTGGTTTGGTCTTGGTTGTTGCTCTCCTACGTATGTTTCTGGTTTTGGTCTGGTTGTTGCTTCTCCTACCGGTCTGTTTCTTGGTTTGGTCTTGGTTGTTGCTCTTCCTACTGTATGCTCTCTGGTTTGGTCTTGGTTGTTGCTCTCCTACTGTATGTTTGGTCTTTGGTTTGTTGCTCTCCTACTGTATGTTTCTTCTTGGTTTGGTCTTGGTTGTTGCTCTTCCTACTGTATTTTCTGGTTTGGTCTTGGTTGGTTGCTCTCCTAACTGTATGTTTCTGGTTTTGGTCTGGTTTTGTTGCTCTCCTACTGTAATGTCTCTGGTTTGGTCTGGTTGTTGCTCTCCTACTTATGTTTTCTGGTTTGGTCTTTGGTTGTTTGCCTCTCCTACCGTATGTTTCTGGTTTGGGTCTTGGTTGTTGCTCTCCTACTGATGTCTCTGGGTTTGGTCTTGGTTGTTGCTCTCCTACGTATGTTTCTGGTTTGGTCTTGGTTGTTGCTCTCCTACCGTTGTTTCTGGTTTGGTCTTGGGTTTTTGCTGCTCCTACCGTATGTCTCTGGTTGGTCTTGGTTGTTGCTTCTCCTACTGTATGTTTGGTCTTGGTTGTTGCTCTCTACTGTATGTTTCTGGTTTGGTCTTGGTTTGTTGGCTCTCCTCTGTATGTTTTCTGGTTTGGTCTTGTTGTTGCTCTCCTCCTGTATGTTTCTGGTTGGTCTTCGGTTGTTGCTTCTCCTACCCGCGTATGTTTCTGGTTTGGTCTTGGGTTGTTGCTCCTCCTACTGTATGTCTCTGGTTTGGGTCTTGGGTTGTTGCTTCCTACTGATGTTTGTCTTGGTTTGTTGGCTCTCCTACTGTAGTTTGGTTTTTGTCTTTGGTGTTGCTCCTCTAACTGTATGTTTTCTGGTTTGGTCCTTGGTTGTTTGCTCTCCTACTGTATGTTTTCTGGTTTGGTCTTGTTGTTGCTCTCCTATGTATGTCTCTGGTTTTGGTCTTGGGTTGTTGCTCTTCCTACTGTATGGTTTCGGTTTGTCTTGGTTGTTGCTCTCCTACCGTATGTTTCTGGTTTTGGCTTGGTTTGTTGCTCTCCTACTGTATGTCTCTGGGTTTGGTCTTGGTTGTTGCTCCTCCTACTGTATGTTTTTGGTTTTGGTCTTGGTTGGTTGCCTCCTAACGTATGTTTCTGGTTGGTACTTGGTTGTTGCTCTCCTACTGTAATGTCTCTGGTTTGGTCTTGGTTGTTCGCTCTCCTAACTGTAAGTTTGGTCTTGGTTGTTGCTCTCCTACGTAATGTTTCTGTTTGGTCTTGGTTGTTGCTCTCGCCTATCTGTACTTGTTCTGGGTTTGGTCTTGGTTGTTGCCTCCTACTGTATGTTTTCTGGTTTGGTCTTGGTGTTGCTCTCCTACTGTATGTTTCTGGTTTGGTCTGGGTTGTGCTCTCCTACCGTAATGTTTCTGTTTGGTCTTGGTTGTTGGCTCTCCTACTGTATGGTCTCTGGTTGGTCTTGGTTGTTGCTCTCCTACGTATGTTTCCTGGTTTGGTCTTGGTTGTTGCTCTCCTAACCCGTATGTTTCTGGTTTGGTCTTGGTTTGTTGCTCTCCTCTGTAATGTCTCTGGTTTGGTCTTGGTTGTTGCTCTCCTCTGTATGTTTGGTCTTGGTTGTTGCTCTCCTACTGTATGTTTCTGGTTTGGTCTTGTTGGTTGCTCTCACTAACTGTATGTTCCTGGTTTGGTCTTGGTTGTTGCTCTCTCTACTGTATGTTTTCCTGGTTTTGTTCTTGGTTGTTGCTCTCCTACTGCTATGTTTCTTCTGGTTTGGGTCTTGTTGTTGCTCTCCTACTGTATGTTTGGTTTGGTCTTGGTTGTTGCTCTCCTACCGTATGGTTTCTGGTTTGGTCTTGGTTGTTGCTCTCCCTACTGTATGTCCTCTGGTTGGTTGGTTGTTGCTCGCACTGTATGTTTGGTATTGGTTTTTGCTCTCCCTACTGTATGTCCTCTGGTTTGGTCCTTGGTTGTTGCTCTCCTACTGTATGTTTCTGGTTTGGGTCTGGTTGTTGCTCTCCTACTGTATGTTTTGGTTTGGTCTTGGGTTTGTTGCTCTCCCTACTGTATGTCTCTGGTTTGGTCTTTGGTTGTTGCTCTCCTACTGTATTCTCTGGTTTGGTCTTGGTTGTTGCTCTCCCTACTGTATGTTTCCTGTGTTTTTTGGCTGGTTGTTGCTCTCCTACCTGTATGTTTTGCTGGTTTGGTCTTGGTTGTGCCTCCTACTGTATGTCTTGGTTGGGTCTTGATTGTTTGCTCTCCTACTGTTGTTTCTGTTTGGTCTTGGTAGTGCCTCTCCTACTGTAGTTCTGGTTTGGTCCTTGGTTGTTGCTTCACCTATTAAATGCATTCTGGTTTGGTTCTTGTTTGTTGTTCTCTACCATTATGGTACTGGTTAAGTGTTGCTAATTACATAGCAGAATACTGGTACAACGATGTGAATGCATTACTCTTATCTACAACATGTGGGGTGCTGACTTCTCTGTGCATCATGTGTGGTGATCACAGACCAAGGGGAATCGTAGTCAATGTGTGTCAGCAATTCACTGGTGACGTACAAAACCAAAGAAACAGGTCAATGTGCTGGAGCTAGATTTGACCTTACTGTTAATATCTTCACCTTCTCTAGTTTATAGCAGGGTATTGCTAATATCATGGAGAATATGACTTTTCTGACTCATCGTCATACGCAGGATTTAGACATTGGAGGCTATCTTCCTGATTAACCACTTTGGACAGAGGAGTAGGAACAGGAAGGTGATTAAAGATACTGAATCGTACACGAGACACTTGAGATTTAAAGGACTTGTGTCAGGTAGGTATCTAAAGATACAGCACGTACACAAGACACTTGGATTAAAGAGGACTGGCATCAGTGAGGATTTCCAGTACTGAAACGTACAACAGAACACTTGGGACTTAGGAAGGAATACCAGGGAGGTCTTACCGATACTGAATCGTACACAAGACAGACAAACACAGAAGTTAAGAACAGACGGAGAGACAGACAAACCATAGTTCAGACGGAGAGACAGACCCCGCAAGAAGACAGACAGAGAAAACACAGAGTTAAGACAGACGGAAGAGAGGAGAGACAGACAAACACAGAGTTAAGACAGATGGAGAGACAGACAGACACAGAGTTAAGACAGATGGAGAGACAGACAGACACAGAGTTAAGACAGACAGAGAGACAGACAGACAGAAATATAAACAGGCAGGCCAGTTGTGAGCTTTCTATAAACCTGTACAGTAAAAAACTTTGGGGAGACCGATATAGAACACATATTCATGATATAAATACTTTACTAGGGCATACAAAATGTGGTAGGTGCTAGGTGCAGAAGTCAACCAAACACTTTTTCAGCTCTATGCCAACATATTTTTATCCCACAACAAATACRTTGCATTCTCTGCACTCCCCTCTCTGCATCCAAGAGTTGTACGTCAGAGATGCTGACAAAATCAAASTACTCAAATCTTGTATCTAAAAATAGATCACTGATGAGAGCAATTCTCTACAGTGCTAATTGAAATCACAAGTTTCCCATGTGTGAGGGCTGGCTAAGTGAATAAATTGCTATCTATGACAACAGTAGCACTCGCATCCGTTATACTTATTCTTAAAAATACCAGTAAATTAAGTCTGCCTACCTACTGTTGTCACATATTATTATAAGAGGTTCGTCAGAGTTTGCAACTGAGCTTAGCGTTTGGAGAAAAATAAAACTATTGCAGATGAAATTGCTACTTTTCATCTCCTTGGCAAGATGAGTTTCCTGTAATGAAATCTAACTAAGGGGACAGATCAAACAACACTGAACTCTCTGGCACTGTCCTGAAACAACACCTTGCTTCTAGTCCCCAGGCACATGTTTAGATCTGAGAGGAGTGGATATATTCCACCTACAGTAGCTTATCAGAGGAACATGTGGAGCAACTACCATAGTAGATTAGGACCTAGAGGTAGAGGCCTAGTGACTGTCTCTGGACATTTGCCAACACAATATTTTGCCTTTTCGTGACATACATTGAATGGATCARTATACTGTAGTATTTATATACAGTAGTATTTCTTTRTCTTTTTATGGTGTTTTGAGTAAATATGGTTCTAAGGGTTTATGGATGAAGGTTAAAGTTGGTGTTGATTCTATACTGAGATTGTTGACTTAAAGCCGGCTGCTGACCAACCCCACCTGTGTGACCCTGTGTGTACAGTATAGGGAGAGATAGGAGACAGTTGCTGGGTCATGTCGATAATATGCCTGGAGGAGACTTAGGTTGTGTTGGTTTAACTTCTTTAACATGCCTGGTGGAGACTTAGGTTGTGTTGGTTTAACTTCTTTAACATGCCTGGAGGAGACTTAGGTTGTGTTGGTTAAACTTCTTTAACATGCCTGGAGGAGACTTAGGTTGTGTTGGTTAAACTTCTTTAACATGCCTGGAGGAGACTTAGGATGTGTTGGTTAAACTTCTTTAACATGCCTGGAGGAGACTTAGGTTGTGTTGGTTCAACTTCTTTAACATGTCCGGAGGAGACTTAGGTTGTGTTGNTTTCTGGTTTGGTCTTGGTTGTTGCTCTCCTACTGTATGTTTCTGGTTTGGTCTTGGTTGTTGCTCTCCTACTGTATGTCTCTGGTTTGGTCTTGATTGTTGCTCTCCTACTGTATGTTTCTGTTTGGTCTTGGTAGTGGCTCTCCTACTGTATGTTCCTGGTTTGGTCTTGGTTGTTGCTCTCCTATTAAATGCTTCTGGTTTGGTCTTGTTTGTTAGTCTCCTACCATATGGTACTGGTTAAGTGTTGCTAAATTACATAGCAGAATACTGGGTACACGATGTGAATGCATCATACTCTTATCTACTAACATGTGGGTCTGACCTTCTCTGTGCATCTGTGTGGTGCATCACAGACAAGGGGAATAGTAGGTCAATGTGTGTCAGTAATTCACTGTGACGTACAAACAAAGAAACAGGTCATTGTGCTGGAGCTAGATTTGACCTTACTGACCTTACTGCACCTTCTCTATAGTTTATAGCAGGGTATGCTAATATCATGGAGAATATGACTTTCTGACTCCATCGTCATCCAGGATTTAGACATTGGAGGCTAATCTTCCTGATTAACCACTTGGGACAGAGGAGTAGAGACAGGAAGGTATTAAAGATACTGAATCRTACACAAGACACTTGAGATTTMRAGGACTKGTGTCAGGKAGGTATTAAAGATACAGCATCRTWCACAAGACACTTTGKATTTAGAGGACTGGCRTCAGTGAGGTATTTYCAGTACTGAAACGTACAACAAGACACTTGGGACTTAGAGGAATGGAACCAGGGAGGTCTTACCGATACTGAATCGTACACAAGACAGACAAACACAGAGTTAAGACAGACGGAGAGACAGACAAACACATAGTTAAGACAGACGGAGAGACAGACAAACACAGAGTTAAGACAGAACATG
This sequence comes from Salvelinus sp. IW2-2015, assembly GCF_002910315.2. NCBI lineage: Eukaryota > Metazoa > Chordata > Actinopteri > Salmoniformes > Salmonidae > Salvelinus > Salvelinus sp. IW2-2015. Next base: position 27,839 of record NW_019944237.1, on the reverse strand, counting down.
GAGAGACGAGACAAACACCAGAGTTTGAAGACAGAGGAGACACCGGAACGACATGGCAGAACACGAGTTAAGACAGATGGAGAGACAGACAAACACAGAGTTAAGACAGACGGAGAGACAGACAAACACGAGTTAAGACAGATGGAGGGAGACAAGACACAAGAGTAAAGGAGACAGACGGAGAGACAGACAAACACAGAGTTAAGACAGATGGAGAGACAGACAACACAGAGTTAAGACAGACGGAGAGACAGACAGACAGAGCTAAAGACAGACAGAAGACAGACAGACACAGAGTTAAGACAGACGGAGAGACAGACAAACGAGTTCAGAGAGACGGAGAGACAGACAAACAGAGTTAAGCAAAGACGGAGAGACAGACAGACAGAATATAACAGGCAGGGCCAGTTGTGAGCTTTCTATAAACCTGTACAGTAAAAACTTTGGGGAGACCGATATAGAACCATCATTCATGATATAATACTTTACTAGGGCATACAAAATGTGGTAGGTGCTAGGTGCAGAAGTCAACCAAACACTTTTTCAGCTCTATGCCAACATATTTTTATCCCACAACAAATACTTGCATTCTCTGCACTCCCCTCTCTGCATCCAAGAGTTGTACGTCAGAGATGCTGACAAAATCAAATACTCAATCTTGTATCTAAAAATAGATCACTGATGAGAGCAATTCTCTACAGTGCTAATTGAAATCACAAGTTTCCCATGTGTGAGGCTGGCTAAGTGAATAAATTGCTATCTATGACAACAGTAGCCCTCGCATCCGTTATACTTATTCTTAAAAATACCAGTAAATTAAGTCTGCCTACCTACTGTTGTCACATATTATTATAAGAGGTTCGTCAGAGTTTGCAACTGAGCTTAGCGTTTGAGAAAAATAAA